>NC_081279.1:3456925-3530572 GCF_030490865.1 Poecile atricapillus
TATGATGATGATGATGATGATGATGCCGATAATGCCGATGCTGATGATGATGATGATGATGAGTGTGGATAATGGTGATGATGATGATGAGTGTGGATGACAATGACAATGATGCTGCTGCTGCTGCTGCTGATGATGATGATGATGACGATGATGCTGCCGATGATGCTGATGATGATGATGATGATGATGACAATGATGATGATGATGATGATGATGCTGCCGATGATGCTGATGATGATGACGATGATGATGATGATGATGATGACAATGATGATGACGATGATGATGTTGATGATGCTGATGCTGATGATGCTGATGATGCCGATGATGATGATGATGATGATGAGTGTGGATGATGATGCCGATGATGCTGCTGCTGATGCTGATGCCGATGACGATGATGATGATGATGCTGCTGCTGCTGCTGCTGATGATGATGCTGCCGGCCGTGATGCCGAGGGTGCCGCGTGTCCCGCCCCAGGAAGACGCTGCAGGTGAAGATCGTGGACGATGAGGAGTACGAGAAGAAGGAGAATTTCTTCATCGAGCTGGGGACGCCGCGATGGCTCAAGCGTGGCATCTCGGGTACGGGGACACCAGGGGACACCATGGGGACACCGGGGGGACACCAGGGGACAGCGGGGGGACACTGGGGGGACACTGGGGGGACACCAGGGGGACACTGTGGGGACGCCGCGATGGCTCAAGCGTGGCATCTCGGGTACGGGGACACCGGGGGACACTGAGGGGACATCGGGGGGACACCAGGGGGACACTGTGGGGACGCCGCGATGGCTCAAGCGTGGCATCTCGGGTACGGGGACACCAGGGGACACCATGGGGACACCGGGGACACCGGGGGGGAACACCGGGGAGGGGACACCGGGGGGACACTGTGGGGACACCGGGGGGACGCCGCGATGGCTCAAGCGTGGCATCTCGGGTACGGGGACACCAGGGGACACCGGGGGACATCGGGGACACCGGGGGACATCGGGGACACCGGGGAGGGGACACTGTGGGGACACCGGGGGGACACCAGGGGGACACTGGAGAGGGGACACCGTGGGGACACCGGGGGGGACCAGGGGGGGACCAGGGGGACACCGGGGGGACACCGAGGGGACACTGGGGGGACATGGGAGGACACCGGGGGGACACTGCGGGGACATGGGGGGATATGGGAGGACAATGGGGAGACAATGGGGGGACACCGGGGACACCGGGGGGACACCGAGGGGACACTGAGGGGACATCGGGGACACCGGGGGACACTGGGGAGGGGACACCGGGGGACACTGAGGAGGGGACACCGGGGGACACCGGGGGGGACCAGGGGGACACTGAGGGGACACTGCGGGGACATGGGGGGACATGGGAGGAAAATGGGGGGACACCGTGGGGACATGGGGGGACACCACGGGGACACTGGGGGACACTGCGGGGACACCATGAGGATACTGAGGGGACACCGTGGGGACACCGGGAGGTCACCATGGGGACACCGGGGGGACACCGGGGGGACATGAGGGGACACTGAGGGGACACAGGGGAAACATGGGGGGACATGGGAGGACAATGGGGGGACACCGTGGGGACACCGGGGGGACACCAGGGGGACACCAGGGGACACTGGGGACACCAGGGGACACTGGGGGGACACAGGGGGGACACCAGGGGACACCGGGGGGACACCAGGGGACACTGGGGAGGGGACACCAGGGGACACCAGGGGACACAGGGGGGACACCATGGGGACACTGGGGACACCGGGAGGACACTGGGGACACCAGGGGACACTGGGGGGACACTGGGGGCACCAGGTGACACCGGGGGGACACCAGGGGACACTGGGGAGGGGACACCGAGGGGACATGGGAGGACAATGGGGGGACACCGGGGGGACACTGGGGGGACACCGGGGAGGGGACACCGGGGGGGCACCACCACGGGGACACCGGGGGACACCAGGGGGGACCAGGGGGACACTGGGGGACACTGCGGGGACACTGCGGGGACATGGGGAGACACCGGGGGGACACCATGGGGACACCGGGGGGACACCGAGGGGACATGGGAGGACAATGGGGGGACACCATGGGGACACTGCGGGGACACTGCGGGGACACAGGGGGGACACCAGGGGGGGACCAGGGGGACACTGGGGGGACACTGGGGGGACACTGCGGGGACACCAGGGGACACCGGGGGACACCATGAGGATACCGAGGGGACACCGGGGGGACACCAGGGGACACTGGGGACACCGGGGGAACACCGGGGGGACACCGGGGGGACACAGGGGGGACACCAGGGGACACTGAGGACACCAGGGGACACTGGGGACACCAGGGGACACTGGGGGGACACAGGGGGGACACCAGGGGACACTGAGGACACCAGGGGACACTGGGGACACCAGGGGACACCGGGGGGACACAGGGGGGACACGGGGGACACCAGGGGACACTGGGGGGACACCGGGGGACACCAGGGGACACTGGGGACACTGCGGGGACACTGGGGGGACACTGGGGGGACACTGGGGACACCGGGGGACACCGGGGGGACACTGGGGGGACACTGGGGGGACAGACCACCCCAGGGGACACTGGGGGGGACACCAGGGGACACCGGGGTCTCACCGCTGTCCCTCCCCTCTCTCCTCAGCTCTCCTCCTCGCCCAAGGTAGGAGCCTTCGGCCTCGGACACGTCCCATGACCATGGATGTCCCCATGACCGTGTATGTCACCGTGTCCCCACGCCGTGTCCTCGTGCCACGTCCCCACACCCTGTCCCTGTGTCCCCACCGTGTCCCCACACCCTGTCCCCGTGTCCCCACACCCTGTCCCTGTGTCACCGTGTCCCCACGCCGTGTCCTCGTGCCACGTCCCCACACCCTGTCCCTGTGTCCCCACACCCTGTCCCTGTGTCACCGTGTCCCCACGCCGTGTCCTCGTGCCACGTCCCCACACCCTGTCCCTGTGTCCCCACCGTGTCCCCATGTCCCCACACCCTGTCCCTGTGTCACCGTGTCCCCACGCCGTGTCCCCGTGTCCCCACGCCGTGTCCCCACATCCCCACACCGTGTCCCCATGTCCCCACGTCCCCACGCCGTGTCCCCAGGGCCGTCCCCGCCGTGCCGCCGGCGGTGCCGGTGCCGTGTCCGGCGTGTCCCCATGTCCCCACACCGTGTCCCCACACCATGTCCCCATGTCCCCACGCTGTGTCCCCATGTCCCCATGTCCCCACGCCGTGTCCCCATGTCCCCACACCGTGTCCCCACATCCCCACGCCGTGTCCCCACATCCCCACACCGTGTCCCTATGTCCCCACACCGTGTCCCCACGCCCACGCCGTGTCCCCACGTCCCCACGCCGCGCCGCCGGCGGTGCCGGTGACGTGTCCGGCGTGTCCCCATGTCCCCACACCATGTCCCCACACCGTGTCCCCATGTCCCCACACCCACACCGTGTCCCCATGTCCCCACGTCCCCACGCCATGTCCCCAGGGCCGTCCCCGCCGTGCTGCCGGCGGTGCCGGTGACGTGTCCGGCGTGTCCCCATGTCCCCACACTGTGTCCCCACACCATGTCCCCATGTCCCCATGTCCCCATGTCCCCACACCGTGTCCCCACACCATGTCCCCATGTCCCCATGTCCCCACACCCACACCGTGTCCCCATGTCCCCATGTCCCCACGCCCAGGCCGTGTCCCCAGGGCCGTCCCCGCCGTGCCGCCGGCGGTGCCGGTGACGTGTCTGGCGTGTCCCCATGTCCCCACACCATGTCCCCATGTCCCCACACCGTGTCCCCACGCCCAGGCCGTGTCCCCAGGGCCGTGCCGCCGGCGGTGCCGGTGACGTGTCCGGCGTGTCCCCATGTCCCCATGTCCCCACACCATGTCCCCATGTCCCCACACCGTGTCCCCATGTCCCCACACTGTGTCCCCATGTCCCCATGCCGTGTCCCCACGCCCAGGCCGTGTCCCCAGGGCCGTGCCGCCGGCGGTGCCGGTGACGTGTCCGGCGTGTCCCCATGTCCCCACGCTGTGTCCCCACGCCCAGGCCGTGTCCCCAGGCCGTGTCCCCAGGGCCGTGCCGCCGGCGGTGCCGGTGACGTGTCCGGCGTGTCCCCGCAGGAGGGGACGGGGAGCGGCAGCTGTCGGCCGAGGAAGAGGAGGCACGGCGCATCGCCGACATGGGCAAACCCGTGCTGGGCGACAACCGGCGCCTGGAGGTGGTCATCGAGGAGTCCTACGACTTCAAGGTGACACCGGGGTGTCCCTGGGTGTCCCCTGGGTGTCACCGGGGGGGTCACGGGGGTGGCTGAGCCCTCCACGGTGTCCCCAATGTCCCCAGAACACGGTGGACAAGCTGATGAAGAAAACCAACCTGGCCACCGTCATCGGCACCCACTCCTGGCGGGAGCAGTTCCTGGAGGCCATCACCGTCAGCGCAGGTGGCACGGGGACGTGGGTGTCCCCAGAGTGTCCCCAAGTGTCCCTGAGTGTCCCCAGGGTGTCCCTGAGGTGTCCCCAGGGTGTCCCTGAGGTCTCCTTGGTGTCCCCAGGGTGTCCCTGAGTGTCCCCAAAGTGTCCCCGAGGTCTCCTTGGTGTCCCCAGGGTGTCCCCAAAGTGTCCCTGAGGTGTCCCTGAGGTGTCCCCAGGATCCCCAGGGTGTCCCTGAGGTGTCCCTGAGGTCTCCTTGGTGTCCCCAGGGTGTCCCTGAGGTGTCCCCAGGGTGTCCCCGAGGTGTCCCCAAAGTGTCCCTGAGGTCTCCTTGGTGTCCCTGAGGTGTCCCCAGGATCCCCAGGGTGTCCCCAAAGTGTCCCTGAGGTGTCCCTGAGGTCTCCTTGGTGTCCCCGGGGTGTCCCCAAGTGTCCCTGAGGTCTCCTTGGTGTCCCCAGGGTGTCCCCAAGTGTCCCCAAAGTGTCCCTGAGGTGTCCCTGAGGTCTCCTTGGTGTCCCTGAGGTGTCCCCAGTATCCCCAGGGTGTCCCCTGGGTGTCCCCAGTGTCCCCTTGCTGTCCCCAGGGTGTCCCCAGTGTCCCCAAGGTGTCCCCAGTGTGTCCCCAGGGTGTCCCCAGGTGTGTCCCCAGTGTCCCCAAGGTGTCCCCAGGGTGTCCCCAGTGTCCCCTTGCTGTCCCCAGGGTGTCCCCCCCCCGTGACTCCCCGCTGTCCCCTCGGCAGGTGACGAGGACGATGACGACGAAGGCCGCGAGGAGCGGCTGCCCTCGTGCTTCGATTACGTCATGCACTTCCTGACGGTCTTCTGGAAGGTTCTGTTCGCCTGCGTCCCCCCCACGGCGCTGCTGGGGGGCTGGGCGGCCTTCGGCGTCTCCATCCTCCTCCTCGCGCTCCTCACCGCGCTCATCGGCGACCTGGCGGCGCATTTCGGCTGCACCCTGGGCCTCAAGGACTCGGTCAACGCCGTCGTCTTCGTGGCCCTGGGCACCTCCATCCCCGGTGAGGGACATTGGGGACACCCTGGGGACATTGGGGACATTGGGGACACCCTGGGGACATTGGGGACATCACAGGGACATCACAGGGACACCCTGGGGACATTGGGGATGGGACAAGGACTCGGTCAACGCCGTCGTCTTCGTGGCCCTGGGCACCTCCATCCCCGGTGAGGGACACTGGGGACATTGGGGACACCCTGGGGACATCACAGGGACATCACAGGGACACCCTGGGGACATTGGGGACACCCTGGGGACACCCTGGGGACACCCTGGGGACATTGGGGATGGGACAAGGGTCACCTCCCTGGGCCTCAAGGACTCGGTCAACGCCGTCGTCTTCGTGGCCCTGGGCACCTCCATCCCCGGTGAGGGACATTGGGGACATCACAGGGACATTGGGGACATTGGGGACATCACAGGGACATCGGGGATGGGACAAGGGTCACCTCCCTGGGCCTCAAGGACTCGGTCAACGCCGTCGTCTTCGTGGCCCTGGGCACCTCCATCCCCGGTGAGGGACATTGGGGACATTGGGGACACCCTGGGGACATTGGGGACACCCTGGGGACATCCTGGGGACACCCTGGGGACATTGGGGACATTGGGGACATCACAGGGACATTGGGGATGGGACAAGGACTCGGTCAACGCCGTCGTCTTCATGGCCCTGGGCACCTCCATCCCTGGTGAGGGACATTGGGGACATTGGGGACATTGGGGACACCCTGGGGACATTGGGGACACCCTGGGGACACCCTGGGGACATTGGGGACATCACAGGGACATTGGGGACATCACAGGGACATTGGGGGACATCACGGGGACATTGGGGATGGGACAAGGACTCGGTCAACGCCGTCGTCTTCGTGGCCCTGGGCACCTCCATCCCCGGTGAGGGACACTGGGGACACCCTGGGGACATTGGGGACATCACAGGGACATCACAGGGACACCCTGGGGACACTGGGGACATTGGGGACACCCTGGGGACATTGGGGACATCCTGGGGACACCCTGGGGACACCCTGGGGACACTCTGGGGACACTCTGGGGACACCCTGGGGACATTGGGGACATCACAGGGACATCACAGGGACATTGGGGATGGGACAAGGACTCGGTCAACGCCGTCGTCTTCGTGGCCCTGGGCACCTCCATCCCCGGTGAGGGACATTGGGGACATTGGGGACACCCTGGGGACATTGGGGACATCCTGGGGACACCCTGGGGACACCCTGGGGACATTGGGGACACACTGGGGACACCCTGGGGACATTGGGGACACCCTGGGGACACCCTGGGGACATTGGGGACACCCTGGGGGCATTGGGGACACCCTGGGGACATTGGGGACATCACAGGGACATTGGGGGGACATTGAGGGGACATTGGGGATGGGACAAGGACTCGGTCAACGCCGTCGTCTTCGTGGCCCTGGGCACCTCCATCCCCGGTGAGGGACACTGGGGACACCCTGGGGACACCCTGGGGACATTGGGGACATCACAGGGACATCATAGGGACATTGGGGACATTGGGGACACCCTGGGGACACCCTGGGGACACTGGGGATGGGACAAGGGTCACCTCCCTGGGCCTCAAGGACTCGGTCAACGCCGTCGTCTTCGTGGCCCTGGGCACCTCCATCCCCGGTGAGGGACACTGGGGACATCACAGGGACATTGGGGACACCCTGGGGACATTGGGGATGGGACAAGGGTCACCTCCCTGGGCCTCAAGGACTCGGTCAACGCCATCGTCGTCGTGGCCCTGGGCACCTCCATCCCCGGTGAGGGACATTGGGGACATCCTGGGGACATTGGGGACACCCTGGGGACACCCTGGGGACACCCTGGGGACACCCTGGGGACACTGGGGACACCCTGGGGACACCCTGGGGACACTGGGGACACCCTGGGGACACCCTGGGGACACTGGGGACACTGGGGACATTGGGGATGGGACAAGGACTCGGTCAACGCCGTCGTCTTCGTGGCCCTGGGCACCTCCATCCCCGGTGAGGGACATTGGGGACACCCTGGGGACATTGGGGACACCCTGGGGACACCCTGGGGACACCCTGGGGACATTGGGGACATCACAGGGACATTGGGGACACCCTGGGGACACTCTGGGGACATTGGGGATGGGACAAGGGTCACCTCCCTGGGCCTCAAGGACTCGGTCAACGCCGTCATCTTCGTGGCCCTGGGCACCTCCATCGCCGGTGAGGGACACTGGGGACATTGGGGACACCCTGGGGACACCCTGGGGACACTCTGGGGACACCCTGGGGACATTGGGGACACCCTGGGGACACCCTGGGGACATTGGGGACACCCTGGGGACATTGGGGACATCACAGGGACATCACAGGGACATTGGGGATGGGACAAGGACTCGGTCAACGCCGTCGTCTTCGTGGCCCTGGGCACCTCCATCCCCGGTGAGGGACACTGGGGACACCCTGGGGACATTGGGGACACCCTGGGGACATTGGGGACATCACAGGGACATTGGGGACATTGGGGACATCACAGGGACATCACAGGGACACCCTGGGGACATTGGGGATGGGACAAGGGTCACCTCCCTGGGCCTCAAGGACTCGGTCAACGCCGTCGTCTTCGTGGCCCTGGGCACCTCCATCCCCGGTGAGGGACATTGGGGACACCCTGGGGACATTGGGGACACCCTGGGGACACCCTGGGGACATTGGGGACACTCTGGGGACACCCTGGGGACATTGGGGACATTGGGGACACCCTGGGGACACCCTGGGGACATTGGGGACATCACAGGGACACCCTGGGGACATTGGGGACACCCTGGGGACACCCTGGGGACACCCTGGGGACATTGGGGACATTGGGGACATTGGGGACACCCTGGGGACATTGGGGATGGGACAAGGGTCAGCACCCAAGGACTCGGCCAACGCCATCGTCTTCGTGACCTTCAGCATCCCCAAAGTCCCCCAATGTCCCCAAAGTCCCCCAATGTCCCCCCAATGTCCCCAATGTCCCCCCAATGTCCCTCAATGTCCTCCCAATGTCCCCAATGTCCCCATGTCCCCAATGTCCCCATGTCCCCGCAGACACCTTCGCCAGCCGCGTGGCCCCATCAGTGTCCCCATGTCCCCATATCCCCTGATGTCCCCTGATGTCCCCATATCCCCTGATGTCCCCTGATGTCCCCAATGTCCCCATCAATGTCCCCATCAATGTCCCCCCAGACACCTTCGCCAGCCGCGTGGCCGCCCTGCAGTGTCCCCATATCCCCTGATGTCCCCAATGTCCCCAATGTCCCCAATGTCCCCAATGTCCCCCCAGACACCTTCACCAGCCGCGTGGCCGCCCTGCAGTGTCCCCAATGTCCCCAATGTCCCCATGTCCCCATGTCCCCTCAGACACCTTCGCCAGCCGCGTGGCCGCCCTGCAGTGTCCCCATGTCCCATCAATGTCCCCAATGTCCCCAATGTCCCCATCAATGTCCCCGCAGACACCTTCGCCAGCCGCGTGGCCGCCCTGCAGTGTCCCCAATGTCCCCATCAATGTCCCCAATGTCCCCAATGTCCCCTCAGACACCTTCGCCAGCCGCGTGTCCCCATCAATGTCCCCAATGTCCCCAATGTCCCCAATGTCCCCATCAGTGTCCCCAATGTCCCCATCAATGTCCCCCCAGACACCTTCGCCAGCTGCGTGGCCGCCCTGCAGTGTCCCCAATGTCCCCAATGTCCCCAATGTCCCCAATGTCCCCATCAATGTCCCCCCAGACACCTTCGCCAGCCGCGTGGCCGCCCTGCAGGACCCGTGCGCCGACGCCTCCATCGGGAACGTCACCGGCTCCAACGCCGTCAACGTTTTCCTGGGGCTGGGGCTGGCCTGGTCGGTGGCCGCCGTCTACTGGGCGGCTCAGGGACGCCCGTTCCGGGTGCCACCGGGCACGCTGGCCTTCCCCGTCACGCTCTTCACCATCTTCGCCTTCCTGGCCATCGCCGTGCTGCTCTGGCGGCGCCGGGCGCCCATCGGCGGCGAGCTGGGGGGACCCCGCGCCCCCAAAGTGCTGACGGCCGGGCTCTTCCTCCTCCTCTGGCTGCTCTACGTGCTCTTCGCCAGCCTGGAGGCGTATTGTCACATCCAGGGGTTTTGAGGGGGGTACTGGGAGGGACTGGGAGCACTGGGAGGGACTGGGAGGGACTGGGAGAGCACTGAGTCCTGTCATTGTCACATTCAGGGGTTTTGAGGGGGTACTGGGAGGGACTGGGAGGGACTGGGACGGGACTGGACCCCATCATTGTCACATTCAGGGGTTTTGAGGGGGTACTGGGAGGGACTGGGAGAGCACTGGGAGCACCTCTGAGTCCTGTCATTGTCACATTCAGGGGTTTTGAGGGGACTGGGAGCACTGGGAGGGACTGGGAGGGGACTGGGAACATCCCTGGACCCCATCATTGTCACATTCAGGGGTTCTGAGGGGGTACTGGGAGGGACTGGGAGGGACTGGGAGGGACTGGGAGGGACTGGGAGCATCCCTGGATTCTGTTATTGTCACATTCAGGGGTTTTGAGGGGACTGGGAGGGACTGGGAGGGACTGGGAGAGCACTGGGAACACCTCTGAGTCCTGTTATTGTCACATTCAGGGGTTTTGAGGGGACTGGGAGGGACTGGGAGGGACTGGGAGGGACTGGGAGCACCTCTGAGTCCTGTCATTGTCACATTCAGGGGTTCTGAGGGGGACTGGGAGAGCACTGGGAGAGCACTGGACCCCATCATTGTCACATCCAGGGGTTCTGAGGGGATACTGGGAGGGACTGGGAGCACTGGGAGGGACTGGGAGCACTGGGAGGGACTGGGAGGGGACTGGGAGCATCCCTGGACCCCATCATTGTCACATTCAGGGGACTGGGAGGGACTGGGAACACTGGGAGGGACTGGGAACACCTCTGATCCCTGTCATTGTCACATTCAGGGGTTTTGAGGGGGACTGGGAGGGACTGGGAGGGACTGGGAGAGCACTGGGTCCTGTCATTGTCACATCCAGGGGTTCTGAGGGGATACTGGGAGCACTGGGAGGGACTGGGAGGGGACTGGGAGCATCCCTGGATTCTGTCATTGTCACATCCAGGGGTTCTGAGGGGATACTGGGAGCACTGGGAGGGACTGGGAGAGCACTGGACCCCATTATTGTCACATCCAGGGGTTCTGAGGGGGGACTGGGAGGGACTGGGAGCACTGGGAAGGACTGGGAGGGGACTGGGAGCATCCCTGATCCCTGTCATTGTCACATCCAGGGGTTCTGAGGGGGGACTGGGAGGGACTGGGAGGGACTGGGAGAGCACTGAGTCCTGTCATTGTCACATTCAGGGGTTCTGAGGGGACTGGGAGCACTGGGAGGGACTGGGAGGGACTGGGAGGGACTGGGGGGACACTGGGAGCACTGGGAGGGACTGGGGGGACACTGGGAGCACCCCTGATCCCCATCATTGTCACCTTCAGGGGTTTTGAGGGGAACTGGGAGGGAACTGGGAGTGAACTGGGAGCACTGGGAGGGAACTGGGAGCACTGGGAGGGTCGGGCAGGGCTCCCTGGGGTCCCCCCAATGTCCCCGGTTCACTTTGGGGGTCCCCCCTTTCCTTCCCCCCCCCCAGGGACCCTTTGACCACCTCAGGGACCCCCAAATCCCCTGGGGACCCCCCAAAACCCCCCCAGGGACCCCAAAACCCCCCCCAGACCCCTCTGGGGACCCCCAAACCCCCCCTGGGGACCCCCAAAACCCTTTCAGGGACCCCAAAACCCCCCCCAGACCCCCCTGGGGACCCCCAAAACCCCCCTGGGGACCCCAAAACCCCCCGGGGACCCCCCAAAACCCCCCCAGGGACCCCCCAAACCCTTTCAGGGACCCCCAAAATCCCCCTGGGGACCCCCAAAACCCCCCCAAACCCCTTCAGGGTCCCCCAACCCCCCCGGGGGACCCCCAAACCTCTTCAGGGACCCCCCCAGGGACCCCCCAATTCCCCCGGGGACCCCCCCAAACTCCCCTGGGGACCCCCCAAAACCCCCCGGGGACCCCCAGGACCCCTTCAGGGACCCCCAAACCTCTTCAGGGACCCCCCAGGGACCCCCCAATTTCCCCCCGGGACCCCCAAACCCCCCTGGGGACCCCCCCAAGGGACCCCAGGACCCCTCCAGGGACCCCCAATTCCCCCCCAGGGACCCCCAAACCCCCCTGGGGACCCCCCAGGGACCCCCAAACCCCCCAAGGGACCCCAGGACCTCTTCAGGGACCCCCCCGGGACCCCCAAAACCCCCCGGGGACCCCCCCAAACCCTCCCAGGGACCCCCAAACCCCCCTGGGGACCCCCCAAAGGACCCCCCCAATTCCCCCCCAGGGACCCCCAAAACCCCCCGGGGACCCCCAGGACCCCTCCAGGGACCCCCCCGGGACCCCCAAAACCCCCCGGGGACCCCCAGGACCCCTTCAGGGACCCCCAAACCTCTTCAGGGACCCCCCAGGGACCCCCCAATTCGCCCGGGGACCCCCCCAAACCCTCCCAGGGACCCCCAAACTCCCCTGGGGACCCCCCAAAACCCCCCGGGGACCCCAGGACCCCTTCAGGGACCCCCCAAACCTCTTCAGGGACCCCCCCGGGAACCCCCAATTTCCCCCCCAGGACCCCCCCAGCCCCTCCCCCCCTCTGGGCTCGTTTCTTATCTCGTTTTATAAAGCGGGGGGAGGGGCGGGGGGGTGGGGGAGGGGCGCGATGGGGGCGGGGGGGTGGGGGAGGGGCGTTGGGGGAGGGGCTTCGAGAGCTGCGCCCCCTCCCCCCGGACTAAAACAACAAAAAAAACCCAAAAAATCTTTAAAAAAACCCCAAAACTTTAAAAAAAACCCCCAAAACTTTAAAAAAAAAACCTAAAAAAAAAAACCCCAAAGGCGGCTGAGAGTGAGTGCGACACCTCGTGACGTCACACGCGCGCGGTGACGTCACTGCCAGCCCCGCGCGGGAGGGCGGGAAATGCCGGGGACCCCCCCAAAAACACCCCTGGGACCCCCAAAATACCCCAAAACCACCCCTGGGACCCCCAAAAAACAACCGGGGACCCCCAAAAATCCTCCTGGGACCCCCAAAAAAACCCGGGACCCCCAAAAACACCCCTGGGACCCCCAAAAATCCTCCTGGGACCCCCAAAATACCCCCAAAACACCCCTGGGACCCCCAAAAATACCCCAAAAACACCCCTGGGACCCCGAAAACCAACCGGGGACCCCCAAATCACCCCCGGGACCCCCAAAATCCTTCTGGGACCCCCAAAACCACCCGGGGACCCCCCAAAATCCTTCTGGGACCCCCCGAAAACACCCCTGGGACCCCCAAAATACCCCCAAAACACCCCTGGGACCCCCCAAAATCACCCCCGGGACCCCCAAAAACCCCCTGGGACCCCCAAAATCACCCCTGGGACCCCCAAAAATCCTCCTGGGACCCCCCAAAAAAACCCGGGACCCCCAAAAACACCCCTGGGACCCCCAAAAACACCCCTGGGACCCCCAAAAACACCCCTGGGACCCCCAAAACCAACCGGGGACCCCCAAAAACACCCCTGGGACCCCCCAAAAAAACCCAGGACCCCCAAAACACCCCCGGGACCCCCAAAATCACCCGGGGACCCCCAAAAATCCCCCGGGACCCCCAAAAATCCTCATGGGACCCCCAAAACCACCCCTGGGACCCCCAAAATCCTCCCGGGACCCCCAAAACACCCCTGGGACCCCCAAAACACCCCCGGGACCCCCAAAAATCCTCCCGGGACCCCCAAAATACCCCCGGGACCCCCAAAACACCCCTGGGACCCCCAAAAACAGCCCCGGGACCCCCAAAACACCCCCGGGACCCCCAAAAACCATCCCAGGACCCCCAAAACACCCCTGGGAGCCCCAAAATACCCCCAAAACACCCCTGGGACCCCCAAAAACCATCCCAGGACCCCCAAAACCACCCGGGGACCCCCAAAAATCCTTCTGGGACCCCCAAAAATCCTCCTGGGACCCCCAAAAAACCACCCCAGGACCCCCAAAATCCCCCCGGGACCCCCAAAAATCCCCCTCAGAGGCGGGGGGTGCCGTAAAGCGCCGCGGATGTCGCACTGAGGCGCGCGCGTTGCCACGGTTACCGCCGCGCGGGGACGGCAGCGCCGCACGGCGCGCTGCGTTGTCATGACGACAGCCCCCCCCCCCGGTGAGGGCCGCAAAACGCGCCGAGCCCGTTACCACGGCGACGCCGTAAAGCGCGGGGGGGCGGCCGTAAAGCCACGTTGCTGTGGTGACGGCTGAGTCGCCTGGGAGACGGCGCGGTGGTGCCGTAAGGCGCAGCCCGCGTTGCCCCGGTGACGGCCGCAAAGCGCGCGGGGTTTGGCGGCAGTGTCGCGTTGGCGCGCAGTCATGGCGGTGCCGAACGGGGCCGGGGCCGCGGCCGGGACGGGCCCGGGGTCGGGGCTGGGGGTCCCGGCGGGGACCGGGGGCGGCCTGAGAGCCGCGGCCGGGCTCTACGAGCAGCTCAAAGGCGAGTGGGGCCGAAAAAGCCCCAACCTGGCCAAGTGCGGGGAGGCCCTGGGCAGGCTGAAGGTGAGAGCGGCGGAACCGGGGGCTGAGGGAGGATGAGGGGGGATCTGAGGGGATTTGGGGGGGATTTGAGGGGGATTTGGGGGGGATTTGAGGGGGATTTGGGGGGATTTGAGGGGATTTGAGGGGTCTGAGGAGGATTTGGGGGGATTTGAGGGGTCTGAGGGGGGATTTGAGGGGATTTGAGGGGATTTGAGGGGTCTGAGGAGGATTTGGGGGGTCTGAGGGGGGATTTGGGGGGGATTTGGGGGGATTTGAGGGGTCTGAGGGGATTTGGGGGTTCTGAGGAAGGATTTGAGGGGCTGAGGGGGGATTTGAGGGGTCTGAGGAGGATTTGAGGGGATTTGGGGGGATTTGAGGGGATTTGGGGGGATTTGGGGGGGATTTGAGGGCTCTGAGGGGATTTGGGGGCTCTGAGGGAGGATTTGAGGGGCTGAGGGGGGATTTGAGGGGTCTGAGGAGGATTTGGGGGGATTTTAGGGGGCATTTGAGGGGTCTGAGGGGGGATTTGGGGGGTCTGAGGTGGGATTTGAGGGGATTTGGGGGCTCTGAGGGAGGATTTGAGGGGCTGAGGGGGGATTTGAGGGGTCTGAGGGAGGATTTGAGGGGATTTGGGGGGATTTGGGGGATTTAAGGGGGATTTGAGGGGTCTGAGAGGGGATTTGAGGGGATTTGGGGGGATTTGAGGGGTCTGAAGGAGGATTTGGGGGGATTTTAGGGGGGATTTGAGGGGTCTGAGGGAGGATTTGAGGGGATTTGGGGGGATTTGGGGGATTTGAGGGGGATTTGAGGGGTCTGAGAGGGGATTTGAGGGGTCTGAGGGAGGATTTGAGGGGTCTGAGGGAGGATTTGGGGGGATTTTGGGGGATTTTAGGGGGGATTTGAGGGGTCTGAGGGAGGATTTGGGGGGATTTTGGGGATTTGGGGGGATTTTAGGGGGGATTTGGGGGGTCTGAGGGAGGATTTGGGGGGTCTGAGGGAGGATTTTGGGGAGATTTGGGGGATTTTAGGGGGGATTTGAGGGCTCTGAGGGGGGATTTGAGGGTCTGGGGGCTCTGGGGCTGAGGGCACCCCTGTTTTTGGGTGAATTTAAGCAGAATTTGGGGGTGAGGAGGGGGGGGGATCCCGGATTTTGGGGATTCCGGGGATTTTTGGGGTGTCCCAACCCCCTCCTTGTGTCATTTCCTGCCTAAAATGTAAACACCAATTAACACCCAGCCATTAATTAACCCTGAGGCATTAATTAGCTGGGTGAGGAGGGATTTGGGGGGACACCCAGACCCCCCTGGGAGCCCCCAAATTCCTCCAGGACCCCCCAAATCCCCCCAGGTCGCGCTGCTGGACCTGAATTTCCTCCCGACCTCCGGCTCCTCCATGACCAAGCAGCAGCTGATCCTGGCCCGTGAGTGCCTAAAATGCCCCAAAATCCCCCCAAAATGCCCCAAAATGCCCCAAAATCCCCCCAAAATGTCCCAAAATCCCCCCAAAATGCCTCAAAATCCCCCCAAAATCCCCCCAAAATGCCCCAAAATCCGCCCAAAATGTCCCAAAATCCCCCCAAAATGTCCCAAAATCCCCCAAAATGACCTAAAATCCCCCCAAAATGCCCCCAAAATCCCCCAAAATCCCCCCAAAATGCCCCAAAATCCCCCAAAATGTCCCAAAATCCCCCCAAAATGCCCCCAAAATCCCCCCAAAATGCCCCAAAATCCCCCCAAAATGACCCAAAATCCCCCAAAATGCCCCAAAATACCCCAAAATGCCCCAAAATCGCCCCAAAATGTCCCAAAATCCCCCAAAATCCCCCCAAAATGACCCAAAATGCCCCGAAACGTCCCAAAATCACCCCAAAATGCCCCAAAATCCCCCCAAAATGTCCCAAAATCCCCCCAAAACGACCCAAAATCCCCCCAAATCCAACCTAAACTTCCCAAATCCAACATAAACTTCACAAAATCCAACATAAACATCCCCAAATCCAACTTGAATCTCCCAAATTCCTCTCAAATCTCTCAAAATCCAACATAAACCTCCCAAAATCCAACCTAAACTTCACAAATCCACCCAAACACCCCCAAATTCCTCCCAAACCTCCCCAAATTCCCCCAAATCTCCCCCAAATCCCCCCCAAACCCCCCCAAACCCCCCCAAATCCCATTCCCATCCCAAATTCCCATTTTTCCAGGGGATATCCTGGAGATTGGAGCCCAGTGGAGCATCCTGAGGAGGGACATCCCCCTCAAATCCCACCCAAACCCCCCCAAACCTCCCCAAATCCCCCCAAATCCCATCCACAGCCCCCCAAATCTCCCCCAAACCCCCCCAAACCCCCCCAAATCCCATTCCCATCCCAAATTCCCATTTTTCCAGGGGATATCCTGGAGATTGGAGCCCAGTGGAGCATCCTGAGGAAGGACATCCCATCCTTCGAGCGTTACATGGCCCAACTCAAATGTTATTATTTCGACTACAAGTGAGTTTGGGGAGGGGTCCCCAGGGGTCCCCAACCCCTTCTCCGGTGCCGGCAGCGCCCGGAACGTTCCGGAATATCCGCAGGGAGGAGCTGCCGGAGTCGGCGTCGCGGCATCAGCTGCTGGGGCTGAACCTGCTGTTCCTGCTGTCCCAGAACCGCGTGGCCGAGTTCCACACGGAGCTGGAGCGGCTCCCGGCGCCGGATATCCAGGGAAACCTCTTCATCCGGCACCCCGTGTCCCTGGAGCAGGTGTGGGGATGGAATTCCGGGAATTCAGGGGGATTTGGGGCTGGAATTCCAGGGAAACCTCTTCATCCGGCACCCCGTGTCCCTGGAGCAGGTGTGGGGCTGGAATTCCGGGAATTCAGGGGGATTTGGGGATGGAATTCCAGGGAAACCTCTTCATCCGGCACCCCGTGTCCCTGGAGCAGGTGTGGGGATGGAATTCCGGGAATTCAGGGGGATTTGGGGCTGGAATTCCAGGGAAACCTCTTCATCCGGCACCCCGTGTCCCTGGAGCAGGTGTGGGGATGGAATTCCGGGAATTCAGGGCTGGAATTCCGGGAATTCAGGGGGATTTGGGGATGGAATTCCAGGGAAACCTCTTCATCCGGCACCCCGTGTCCCTGGAGCAGGTCTGGGGGGATTTGGGGGGGATTGGGGCTGGAATTCCAGGAATTCAGGGGGATTTGGGGCTGGAATTCCGGGAATTCAGGGGGATTTGGGGCTGGAATTCCGGGAATTCAGGGGGATTTGGGGCTGGAATTCCAGGGAAACCTCTTCATCCGGCACCCCGTGTCCCTGGAGCAGGTGTGGGGATGGAATTCCGGGAATTCAGGGGGATTTGGGGCTGGAATTCCAGGAATTTGGGGGATTTGGGGCTGGAATTCCAGGAATTCAGGGGGATTTGGGGTGAATTCAGGGGGATTTGGGGCTGGAATTCCAGGAATTCAGGGGGATTTGGGGTGAATTCAGGGGGATTTGGGGCTGGAATTCCAGGGAAACCTCTTCATCCAGCACCCCGTGTCCCTGGAGCAGGTCTGGGGGGGTTTGGGATGGAATTCCAGGAATTTGGGAGAATTCAGGGGGATTTGGGGCTGGAATTCCAGGAATTCAGGGGGATTTGGGGCTGGAATTCCAGGAATTCAGGGGGATTTGGGGCTGGAATTCCAGGGAAACCTCTTCATCCGGCACCCCGTGTCCCTGGAGCAGGTCTGGGGCTGGAATTCCGGGAATTCAGGGGGATTTGGGGCTGGAATTCCGGGAATTCAGGGGGATTTGGGGCTGGAATTCCAGGAATTCAGGGGGATTTGGGGCTGGAATTCCGGGAATTCAGGGGGATTTGGGGCTGGAATTCTGGGAATTCAGGGGGATTTGGGGCTGGAATTCCGGGAATTCAGGGGGATTTGGGGCTGGAATTCCAGGAATTCAGGGGGATTTGGGGATGGAATTCCAGGGAAACCTCTTCATCCGGCACCCTGTGTCCCTGGAGCAGGTCTGGGGCTGGAATTCTGGGAATTCAGGGCTGGAATTCTGGGGATTTGGGGCTGGAATTCCAGGAATTCAGGGGGATTTGGGGCTGGAATTCCAGGAATTCAGGGGGATTTGGGGCTGGAATTCTGGGAATTTGGGGATTTGGGGGGAATTCAGGGGGATTTGGGGCTGGAATTCCAGGGAAACCTCTTCATCCGGCACCCCGTGTCCCTGGAGCAGGTGTGGGGATGGAATTCCGGGAATTCAGGGGGATTTGGGGGGAATTCAGGGGGATTTGGGGTGAATTCAGGGGGATTTGGGGCTGGAATTCCAGGGAAACCTCTTCATCCGGCACCCCGTGTCCCTGGAGCAGGTCTGGGGATGGAATTCCGGGAATTCAGGGCTGGAATTCCGGGAATTCAGGGGGATTCAGGGGGATTTGGGGGGAATTCAGGGGGATTTGGGGCTGGAATTCCGGGAATTCAGGGGGATTTGGGGCTGGAATTCCAGGGAAACCTCTTCATCCGGCACCCCGTGTCCCTGGAGCAGGTCTGGGGGGGTTTGGGATGGAATTCCAGGAATTTGGGGGAATTCAGGGGGATTTGGGGCTGGAATTCCAGGAATTCAGGGGAATTTGGGGCTGGAATTCCGGGAATTCAGGGGGATTTGGGGCTGGAATTTCATGTTGGAATCTGGGGCTGGAATCCCTACGGAATATTGGAGAGTTCTGACCCTTTTTGGGGTGTTTTACCCCATTTTTAAAGTGTTTTATCCCATTTCTGGGGTGTTTTATGCCATTTTTGAGGTGTTTTATCCCATTTTTGGGGTGTTTTATCCCATTTTTGAGGTGTTTTATCCCATTTTTGGGGTGTTTTATCCCATTTTTTGGGTGTTTTTTCCCATTTTTGGGTGTTTTATCCCATTTTTGCCCGCAGTACCTGATGGAGGGCAGCTACAACAAAGTTTTCCTGGCCAAGGGAAACATCCCAGCAGAGAGCTACACCTTCTTCATCGACATCCTGCTGGACACCATCAGGTTTGAGACCCCAAAAACCCCCAAAATCTCCCCAAAATCTCCCCAAATCCCCCCAAAATATCCCCAAATCCCCCCAAAATATCCCCAAATATCGCCAAATCCCCCCAAAATCTCCCCAGATCCCCCCAAAATCTCCCCAGATCCCCCCAAAATCTCCCCAAATCTCCCCAAATCCCCCCAAAATCTCCCCAGATCCCCCCAAATCTCCCCAGATCCCCCCAAAATCTCCCCAAATCTCCCCAAATCCCCCCAAAATCTCCCCAAATCTCCCCAAATCTCCCCAAATCCCCCCAAATCCCCCCAAAATCTCCCCAAATCTCCCCAAATCCCCCCAAAATCTCCCCAGATCCCCCCAAAATCTCTCCAGATCCCCCCAAATATCCCCAAATCCCCCCAAATCTCCCCAAATCCCCCCAAAATCTCCCTAAATCCCCCCCAAAATCTCCCCAAATCCCCCCAAAATCTCCCCAGATCCCCCCAAATATCCCCAAATCCCCCAAAATCTCTCCAAATCCCCCCAAAATCTCCCCAAATCCCCCAAAATCTCCCCAAATCCCCCCCAAAATCTCCCCAGATCCCCCCAAATCTCCCCAAATCCCCCCAAATCTCCCCAGATCCCCCCAAATCTCCCCAGATCCCCCCAAAATCTCCCCAAATCCCCCCAAAATCTCCCCAAATCCCCCCAAAATCTCCCCAGATCCCCCCAAATCTCCCCAAATCCTCCCAAAATCTCCCCAGATCCCCTCAAAGTCTCTCAGAACCCCTGAGAATCCCCTCTGAGCCCCCCCAAATCTCCCCCAAACCGCAGGGATGAGATCGCCGGCTGCATCGAGGCCGCCTACGAGCGGATCCTGTTCCCCGAGGCCGCGCGGATCCTCTTCTTCAGCTCCCCCCGCAAAATGACCGACTACGCCAAGAAGGTACCGCCCCCAAACCTGTCCCAAAACACCCCGAAATGATGAAAAACCGCCCTGAAATAGCCCAAAACTGCCCTGAAATACCCCAAAACCAACCTGAAATATCCCAAACCAGCCTGAAATACCCCAAAACCGCCCTGAAATACCCCAAACTACCCCAAAACTGCCCTAAAATACCCCAAAACCACCCTGAAATATCCCAAACCAGCCTGAAATACCCCAAAACCGCCCTGAAATACCCCAAACTACCCCAAAACTGCCCTGAAATACCCCAAAACTGCCCTGAAATATCCCAAAACCAACCTGAAATACCCCAAAATCGCCCTGAAATATCCCAAATCTGCCCTGAAATAGCCCAAATCTGCCCTGAAATACCCCAAAGCCAACCTGAAATACCCCAAAACTGCCCTGAAATACCCCAAACCAGCCTGAAATAGCCCAAACCAGCCTGAAATACCCCAAAACCGCCCTGAAATACCCCAAACCAGCCTGAAATACCCCAAAACTGCCCTGAAATACCCCAAAACCGCCCTGAAATACCCCAAACCTACCTGAAATACCCCAAAACTGCCCTGAAAACCCCATACCTTTCCCAAATCCCCCAATATCTGCCCCAAACACCCCCAAAATCTTTTCCAAACCTTCCCCAAACCCCCTTTAATCACTTCCAATCCACCCAAACCCCCTCAAACCCCCTTTAACCCCCTCCAATCCACCCCAAACCCCCTTTAACCCCCTCCAATCCCCCCCAAACCCCCTTTAACCACCCCGAAACCCCCTTTAACCCCCTCCAATCCCCCCCAAATCCCCTCCAAACCCCCCAAAATCCACCCTAAGCCACCTTTAACCCCCTCTAAATCCCCCCCAAACCTCATTTAACCCCTCCAAATACCCCCCAATCCCCTCAAACCCCCTCCAATCCCCCTTTAACCCCTTTTAACCCCCTCCAAATTCCCCCAAACCGCCTTTAACTCCCCCAAACCCCATTTAACCCCCTCTAATCCCCCCCAAATCCCCTCCAAACCCCCCAAAATCCACCCTAAGCCACCTTTAACCCCCTCCAATCCCCCTTTAACCCCTCCAAATCCCCCCAATCCCCCTTTAACCCCCTCCAATCCCCCCCAAACCCCCTTTAACCCCCTCCAAACCCCCTTTAACCCCCTCTAAATCCCCTTTAACCCCCTCCAATCTCCCTTTAACCCCCTCCAATCCCCCTTTAACCCCTCCAATCCCCCCCAAACCCCCTTTAACCCCCTCCAAACCCCCTTTAACCCCCCCAAATCCCCTTTAACCCCCTCCAATCTCCCTTTAACCCCCTCCAATCCCCCTTTAACCCCTCCAATCCCCCCCAAACCTCCTTTAACCCCCCAAACCCCCTTTAAACCCCTCCAAATCCCCCCCAAACCCCCTTTAAACCCCTCCAAATCCCCCCTAAAGCCCCTTTAAACCCCTCCAAATCCCCCCCAAACCCCCTTTAAACCCCTCCAAATCCCCCCTAAAGCCCCTTTAAACCCCTCCAAATCCCCCCCAAACCCCCTTTAACCCCCTCCAAACCCCCTTTAAACCCCTCCAATCCCCCTTTAACCACTCCAAATCCTCTTTAAACCCCCAAGCCCCCTTTAACCCCCCAAACCCCCTTTAACCCCCCTCCAATCTCCTTTTAGCCCCCCCAAATCCCCTTTAACCCCCCCAAACCCCCTTTAACCCCCTCCAATCTCCTTTTAGCCCCCCCCAAATCCCCTTTAAGCCCCTCCAAACCCCCTTTAACCCCCTCTAAATCCCCTTTAACCCTCTCCAAATTCCCTTTAACCCCCTCCAAACCCGCTTTAAACCCCCCCAAACTTTCTTTAACCCCCTCCAAACCCCCTTTAACCCCTCCAAATCCCCCCCAAACCCCCTTTAACCCCCTCCAAACCCCCTTTAACCCCTTTTAACCCCCTCCAAATTCCCCCAAACCGCCTTTAACTCCCCCAAACCCCGTTTAAGCCCCTCTAATACCCCCAAACCCCCTTTAACCCCCTCCAATCTCCTTTTAACCCCCCCAAATCCCCTTTAACCCCTCCAAACCCCCTCAGACCCCCTTTAACCCCTTTTTTTCCCCTCTCCCAGCGGGGCTGGGTGCTGGGCCCCTCCAATTATTACAGTTTTGGGGGGCGGCAGCAGAAGACCGAGGACCCCCCGATCCCCTCCACGGAATTGGCCACGCAGGTGATCGAGTACGCCCGGCAGCTGGAGATGATCGTCTGAGGGCCCAGGAGCACAAAATTCCCTTTATTTCCTCCCAATTCCCCTTTTTCCGCCTTTTTTCCGCCTCTTTTTTTGGGGGTTTTTTTTTGGGGGGGTTTTATTTTGGTTTTGTTTTTGGAGGGGGTTGAACTGCTCGAAGATGATTTTTCCCCCCCCTGCCCCCCCAACATTGAGACCCCCAAAATCCCCCCCCAAACCCCAATTAATTTTCCTTATTTCTCTTATTTTATTGAGTTTTTGGGGGCGTTTCAAGGGCTTTGAAGTATTCCTTTGAGAGCAGTTATGTATTTAAATGTGGTTTTTTTGGGGGGGTCTTGATACACGAGGGTCTCTCTGAAACCCTCGGGACCCCCAAAATCCCCATTTATTCCCATTTTCGTTGCATTTTTGGGGGGAGTCTTGATGTGGGGACCCCAAAACCCTCTCAGATCCCCCCAGACTCCCAAATCCCCCATTTAACTCACATTTTCCCGCAGTTTTGGGAGGTTTAACAGTTTCAAAGGTTCTTTTTGGTGTGTGGGGATTTAGAGACCCCCCCCCCCCTCGCACCGACTTTTTGGGCAGAATCGGGGCGGGGGGCTGAGCCCCCTCCCCATAAAAATGGACCCCAAAATATTTCAATAAAGTGCTGGAGCCGGAGTGAGGCGGTTTGGGAGGGTTTTGGGGTCGTTTTGGGTCATTTTGGAGCCATTTTGGGGCCGTTTCGTTCCTGAGGGGACTCCGGGACCCCCGAATTGGGAAGGGGGCGGCTCCGACTCCCTCATGAGGACGCCCCGCCCCCTTTCTCTTCTGATTGGCTGAGCTTTCCCGCGCCGCGCGCTGATTGGCCGAGGAACAGCCATAACCTAGAAGCGCGTATGAAAGGGCTGAGATGATTGGCTGGTAGTGGCAGGAATGAGAGGAGCGCGGTGATTGGCTGGAGCCGCGGGGCCGCGTGGTTAATGAATGTGGGAGGGGGCGGGGTTAAAATGACGTGAGGAGGGCGGTACGGGCGGGAGGAGGAAGGCCCAGCGCTCCCAGTGCCCTCCCAGTTACTCCCAGTGCCCTCCCAGTTACCCCCAGTGCCCTCCCAGTTGGTCCTGCGGTGCCCAAGCGCGCTGGCCAATCCCCAGCGAAAACGAGCAAACGGACCAATCAGAGTGCGGCGCTGCGGGCGTGGGCGTTGATTGACGTGCGGCTCAGCCAATGAGCGAGCGGCGTGCTCTGTGGGCCAGACCAAAGGCCGGGGCTGCTCGAGACGAGCCAATCGTGCCTGGATGATGTCGATCGACGTCGCTCCGCGGCAATGGAGGGGGCGCCGCTGCCGAAGGGCGCTGTGGGAAGAGGGAGGTGGGATCTGAGCGTAGCACAAGGAGACGGGGCAGAGCTTTGCCCTGACAGGCAACGCGTCCTCCAATCAGCGCGGTGGGCGGGCGGAGCGTTTCGCGAGGCGACCAATGGTATTCTGAGGAGAGCGCTGATTGACAGCGCAGCGGACCAATAGGCGCTGGACGTTCTCCTCGACTGGGCAAATCACAGCGGCTCCTGGCGGCGCGAGTGCGGCGGGAACGGCCTCAGCCAATGGGATGCGCTGTTCGCCTTGATTGACGTGTGGGCGGGCCAATGGGGGGCGTGTCGTGGGCGGGGCGGCGGAGCGGGGCGCCATGTCGCGGCGGCGGTGGCGAGGCCCTCAGGGTGCCGAGGGCGGCGGACGCGGAACCGACATGGGGAAGATGGCGGCGGGCGGTGGCGGCAGCGGTTCGGGCCGATATTACGGCGGCGGTAGCGGCGGAGAAGGCGGGAGGGCTCCTAAGCGCCTGAAAACCGATAGCGCGGAGCCGCCGCCTCACGGGCCCGGTGGGCCGGGGGGCGCGGGCGGCGGAGCCGGAGCGGGAGGATCGGTGAGAGCGGGGGGAAAGCGGGGAAGGGGTTTCATGTGGGGAGGGGGTTTAGAACGCTCTGAGCGCGATAAACGTGGCGGCAGAGGCCGAGAGCGGTAAAACATCTCCCCTGAGGGGGGAAAATGAGGGGAAAGAGGGGTCTGAGGGGGCGAACATGGCGGGAAGGGCTGAGGGGACCCTCATGAGAAGAAAATGGCGGGAAGAAGGCGCTGAGGGGAGGAAGAGATTTCTCTGAGGGAGCAGATGTGGGGAGAGGGGTTCTGAGGAAGGCAAATACAGCGGGAAAGGCTGAGGGGGGTAAAAGATTCCCTCTGAGAGGGATTTTATTTAGGGAAATGGCTGCGGGCCGCAAATATGGAGGAGCGCGGATATTTCTCGAACTTTTAGGGGGTTAAATCTTAAGGGGGGTAAGGGAGGCCCGCGGGGTTTTGGGGTGTCCACAAGGCCTCGGTGTCCCCTCAGGAGAATTACGAGGATCCCCACAAAACGCCGGCGTCGCCCGTGGTTCACATCCGCGGCCTCATCGATGGCATCGTGGAGGCCGATCTGGTGGAGGCGCTGCAGGAGTTCGGGCCCATCAGGTGGGGACACCGGGGACACCGAGGGGACACCGAGGGGACACCGGGGACAGCGTGCTGGGCACTCAGGGGTGACGCCGGGGACACCGGGGACACCGAGGGGACACCGGGGACAGCGTGCTGGGCACTCTGGGGTGACGCCGGGGACGCTCTGGGGACACCGAGAGGGCACTGGGGACACCGAGGGGACACTCTGGGGACACCGAGGGGACACTGGGGACAGCGTGCTGGGCACGCAGGGGTGGCATAGGGGTGACTCTGGGGACGCCGAGGGGACACCGAGGGGACACCGAGGGGACACCGAGGGGGCACCGGGGACAGCGTGCTGGGCACTCCGGGGTGGCACCGGGGACACCGAGGGGACACCGAGGGGACACTGGGGACAGCGTGCTGGGCAGTCTGGGGTGACACCGGGGACACCGAGGGGACACCGAGGGGACACCGGGGACAGCGTGCTGGGCACTCAGGGGTGACGCCGGGGACGCTCTGGGGACACCGAGAGGGCACTGGGGACACCGAGGGGACACCGGGGACAGCGTGCTGGGCAGTCCAGGGTGGCACAGGGGACACTGGGGACACCGGGGACAGCGTGCTGGGCACTCAGGGGTGATGCTGGGGACGCTTTGGGGACACTGAGAAGGCACTGGGGACACCGAGGGGACACTCTGGGGACACCGAGGGGACACCGGGGACAGCGTGCTGGGCACGCAGGGGTGGCATAGGGGTGACTCTGGGGACACCGAGAGGGCACTGGGGACACCGAGGGGACACTCTGGGGACACCGAGGGGACACTGGGGACAGCGTGCTGGGCACGCAGGGGTGGCATAGGGGTGACTCTGGGGACGCCGAGGGGACACCGAGGGGACACCGGGGACAGCGTGCTGGGCACGCAGGGGTGGCACCGGGGACACCGAGGGGACACCGAGGGGCCATCGGGGACCGCGTGCTGGGCACTCTGGGGTGACACTGGGGACACTGAGGGGACACTGGGTACAGCGTGCTGGGCACTCCAGGGTGACACCGGGGACACTGAGGGGCCACCGGGGACACCGAGGGGACACCGGGGACAGCGTGCTGGGCACTCAGGGGTGACGCCGGGGACGCTCTGGGGACACCGAGAGGGCACTGGGGACACTCTGGGGACACCGGGGACACTCTGGGGACACCGGGGACACCGAGGGGACACCGAGGGGACACTGGGGACAGCATGTTGGGCACTCCGGGGTGGCACCGGGGACACTGGGGACACCGGGGACACCGAGGGGACACCGGGGACAGCGTGCTGGGCACTCCGGGGTGGCACCGGGGACACTGGGGACACTGAGGGGACACCGGGGACAGCGTGCTGGGCACTCCGGGGTGGCACCGGG
Organism: Poecile atricapillus; assembly: GCF_030490865.1. Lineage (NCBI taxonomy): Eukaryota > Metazoa > Chordata > Aves > Passeriformes > Paridae > Poecile > Poecile atricapillus. The sequence continues at coordinate 3,482,993 of NC_081279.1, forward strand.
GACACTGAGGGGACACTGGGGACACCGAGGGGACACTGGGGACAGTGTGCTGGGCAGTCCAGGGTGGCACAGGGGTGACACCAGGAACACTCTGGGGACACCGAGGGGACACTGGGGACAGTGTGCTGGGCAGTCCAGGGTGGCACAGGGGACACTTGGGGGACACTGAGGGGACACTGGGGACCGCGTGCTGGGCACTCTGGGGTGACACTGGGGACAGTGTGCTGGGCAGTCCAGGGTGGCACAGGGGTGACACCAGGGACACTCTGGGGACACCGAGGGGGCACCGGGGACACTCTGGGGACACCGAGGGGACACTGGGGACGGCGTGCTGGGCAGTCCAGGGTGGCACAGGGGACACTTAGGGGACGCCGGGGACAGTGTGCTGGGCAGTCCAGGGTGGCACAGGGGTGACACCGGGGACACCGAGGGGACACCGAGAGGACACTGGGGACACCTAGCGGTCACCGGGGACAGCGTGCTGGACACTCCGAGGTGGCACAGGGGCGACACCAGGGACACTGAGGGGACACTGGGGACACCGAGGGGACACTGGGGACAGTGTGCTGGACACTCTGGGGTGGCACAGGGGTGACACCGGGGACACTCTGGGGACACTGGTGGCTGTGGGCTCGCTGTGGTGACGTTGTGGTGGCACTGGGGGGCTGGTGACGCCACGGTGACAGCGATCCTGTGACAGCAGTGACAGCGCTGTGTCCCCTGTTCTGGTTTTGTGGAGGTGACACCTGGGGGAGGTGACACCACAGTGACAAAGTCCTTGTCACAGCTCTGTGGTGACATCAGGGGTTGGGGACACCGTGGGTTGGGGACACTGTAGTTTGGGGACATCCTAGTGACAATGTCCCTGTTCCAGCTACATGGTGATGTCAGGGGTTGGGGACACTGGGCTGGGGACATCCCGGTGACATCTCTGTCCCAGCTACATGGTGATGTCAGGGGTTGGTGACACCGTGGGTTGGTGACACCATGGGCTGGGGACACCATGGGCTGGGGACACCATGGGCTGGGGACACCATGGGTTGGGGACACCACGGGTTGGGGACACCATGGGTTGAGGACAGCATGGGTTGGGGACATCCCGGTGACATCCCTATCCCAGCTACATGGTGGTGATGTCAGGGATTGGTGACACCATGGGCTGGGGACACCGTGGGTTGGGGACACCGTGGGTTGGGGACATCCCGGTGACATCCCTGTCTCAGCTACATGGTGATGTCAGGGATTGGTGACACCATGGGTTGAGGACACCATGGGCTGGGGACACCATGGCTTGGGGCACCATGGGTTGGGGACACCATGGGTTGAGGACACCGTGGTGACAACGTCACTGTCCCAGTTACGTGGTGGTGATGTCAGGGGTTGGTGACACCATGGGTTGGGGACACCATGGGCTGGGGACACCGTGGTGACAACGTCCCTGTCCCAGTTACGTGGTGGTGATGTCAGGGGTTGGGGACACCAAGGGTTGGGGACACCATGGGCTGGGGACACCATGGGCTGGGGACATCCCGGTGACAACGTCCCTGTCCCAGTTACGTGGTGGTGATGTCAGGGATTGGTGACACCGTGGATTGGGGACACCATGGGCTGGGGACACCATGGGCTGGGGACACCATGGGTTGGGGACACCATGGGTTGAGGACACCATGGGTTGGGGACACTCTGGTGACAACGTCCCTGTCCCAGCTATGTGGTGGTGATGTCAGGGGCTGGGGACACCATGGGCTGGGGACACCATGGGTTGGGGACACCATGGGTTGGGGACACTGTGGTGGCAGCATTCCTGTCCCAGTTATGTGGTGGTGATGTCAGGGCTTGGGGACACCGTGGGTTGGGGACACCATGGGTTGGGGACATTCTGGTGACAATGTCCCTGTCCCAGCTCTGTGGTGATGTCAGGGGTTGGGGACACCATGGGTTGGGGACATCCCACTGACAACGTCCCTGTCCCAGTTATGTGGTGGTGATGTCAGGGCTTGGGGACACCACGGGTTGGGGACATCCTACTGACAACGTCCTTGTCTGAGCTCTGTGGTGATGTCAGGGCTTGGGGACACCATGGGTTGGGGACACCATGGGTTGAGGACACCATGGGTTGGGGACACCATGGGCTGGGGACACCATGGGTTGGGGACATCCCGGTGACATCCCTGTCCCAGCTACATGGTGATGTCAGGGATTGGTGACACCATGGGCTGGGGACACCATGGGCTGGGGACACCATGGGCTGGGGACACCATGGGTTGGGGACACCATGGGTTGAGGACACCATGGGCTGGGGACACCATGGGTTGGGGACACCATGGGCTGGGGACACCATGGGCTGGGGACACCATGGGTTGGAGACACCGCGGGCTGGGGACATCCCGGTGACAACGTCCCTGTCCCAGTTACGTGGTGGTGATGCCGAAGAAGCGTCAGGCGCTGGTGGAGTTTGAGGACATCCTGGGCGCCTGCAACGCCGTCAACTACGCCGCCGACAACCAGATCTACTTCGCCGGCCACCCGGCCTTCGTCAACTACTCCACCAGCCAGAAGATCTCACGGCCCGGCGACAGCGACGACGCACGCGGCGTCAACAACGTGCTGCTCTTCACCATCCTCAACCCCATCTACTCCATCACCACGGTGAGCAGGGCTGGGGGCTTCACTGGGGTGTGGTTTATTGGGGTGTGGGTTATTGGGGTTTATTGGGGTGTGGGGTGTGGTTTATTGGGGTGTGGTTTATTGGGGTGTGGGGTCACCAACAACGTGCTGTTCTTCATCATCCTCAACCCCATCTACTCCATCACCATGGTGAGCAGGGCTGGGGGCTCCGCAGGGAGTTGGGTGTGGTTTATTGGGGTGTGGGGTGTGGTTTATTGGGTTTGGGGTCACCAACAACGTGCTGCTCTTCACCATCCTCAACCCCATTTACTCCATCACCACGGTGAGCAGGGCTGGGGGCTTCACTGGGGTGTGGGGTGTGGTTTATTGGGGTGTGGGGTGTGGTTTATTGGGGTTTATTGGGGTGTGGGGTGTGGTTTATTGGGGTTTGCGGGGTTTTAATGGGGTTTGGGGTCACCAACAACGTGCTGCTCTTCACCATCCTCAACTCCATCTACTCCATCACCACTGTGGGTGGAGGTTTGGGGTTTTTGGTGTCCTGGGCTGTATTTTTGGTGTCCCAGGTGTGTTTTTGGGGTCCCAGGTGTGTTTTTGATGTCCCAGGTGTGTTTTGGTGTCCTGGGCTGTATTTTTGGTGTCCCGGGCTGTATTTTTGGTGTCCCAGGTGTATTTTTGGGGTCCCAGGCTGTATTTTTGGGGTCCCAGGTGTATTTTTGGTGTCCCAGGTGTGTCTTGGGGCACCCCTGACCCCCCCATTTCCCACAGGACGTGCTCTACACCATCTGCAACCCCTGCGGGCCGGTGCAGAGGATCGTCATCTTCCGCAAGAACGGCGTCCAGGCCATGGTGGAATATCCAGAAATCCGGGAATCCCAAAAAAAGGGGAGGAGGAGGAGGGGGGATCCCCAAAATCCCCAAATTCCCACCGGGAATCCCAAATCTGGGAAAGGAGGGAGGGGGATCCCCAAAATCCCCAAATTCCCGCCGGGAATCCCAAATCCGGGAAAGGAGGGAGGGGGATCCCCAAAATCCCGGTGCCCCAAATTCCCACCGGGAATCCCAAATCCGGGAAAGGAGGGAGGGGGATCCCCAAAATCCCCAAATTCCCACCGGGAATCCCAAATCTGGGAAAGGAGGGAGGGGGATCCCCAAAATCCCCAAATTCCCACCGGGAATCCCAAATCTGGGAAAGGAGGGAGGGATCCCCAAAATCCCGGTGCCCCAAATTCCCACCGGGAATCCCAAATCCAGGGGAGAAGGGAGGGATCCCCAAAATCCCGGTGCCCCAAATTCCTGCCGGGAATCCCAAATCCAGGGGAGAAGGGAGGGATCCCCAAAATCCCGGTGCCCCCAATTCCCGCTGGGAATCCCAAATCTGGGGGAGAAGGGAGGGGGATCCCCAAAATCCCCAAATTCCCACCGGGAATCCCAAATCCAGGGGAGAAGGGAGGGGTCCCCAAAATCCCAGTGCCCCAAATTCCCACCGGGAATCCCAAATCTGGGAAAGGAGGGAGGGGGATCCCCAAAATCCCCAAAATCCCGGTGCCCCAAATTCCCACCGGGAATCCCAAATCCAGGGGAGAAGGGAGGGATCCCCAAAATCCCGGTGCCCCCAATTCCCGCTGGGAATCCCAAATCCGGGAAAGGAGGGAGGGGGATCCCCAAAATCCCCAAATTCCCGCCGGGAACGGCGCTGGGGAACCTCCAGGAGGGATTTGGGGGGCTCAGGTGGCCTCACCTGGCTCAGAGCGAGGCCGTTCCCATCTCCCCGCCCCTCTTTGATCCCAAAATTCCCCGGATCTGAACTCCCCGAGTTTTGGGAATTTTGGGAATTTCGGGAATTCCGCGTTTTCCTTGACGGGCGGGAACGTTCGACTCGGTGCAGAGCGCCCAGCGCGCCAAGGCCTCGCTCAACGGCGCCGACATCTACTCGGGCTGCTGCACCCTCAAGATCGAGTACGCCAAGGTGAGAGCACCTGGGGACACCTGGGGGACACCTGAGACAGCTGGGGACACCTGAGAACACCTGGGGGGACACCTGGGGACACCTGGGGGACACCTGGGGACACCTGAGACAGCTGGGGACAGCTGGGGATATCTGAGACAGCTGGGGACAGCTGAGGGGACACCTGGGGGACACCTGAGACAGCTGGGGACATCTGGGGACACCTGGGGACACCTGAGACAGCTGGGGACATCTGAGAACACCTGGGGGGACACCTGGGGACATCTGGGGACAGCTGGGGGGACAGCTGGGGGGACAGCTGGGGACACCTGAGACAGCTGGGGACAGCTGGGGGGACAGCTGGGGACACCTGAGACAGCTGGGGACATCTGAGAACACCTGAGACACCTGGGGACATCTGAGAACACCTGGGGACACCTGGAGGGACAGCTGGAGACACCTGAGACAGCTGGGGACATCTGGGACCTCCGGGAACACCTGGGGGGACACCTGGGGACATCTGAGAATACCTGGGAACACCTGGGGAGACAGCTGCGGACACACCTGGGGACACCTGGGGGGACATCTGGGGACACACCTGGGACACCTGGAGATAGCTGGGACACCTGGGGACATCTGGAGATATCTGGGACAGCTGGGGACACCTGGGACATTTGACGGGACACCTGGGGACACACCTGCAGATGTCTGGGGGTACCTGGGGACACACTTGGGCACACCAGGGGGTACCTGGGCACACCTGGGCGCACCTGGGGACACACCTGGGCACACATGGGCACACCTGGAGATATCTGGGGGTACCTGGGGACACACCTGGGCACACCTGGGGGTACCTGAGCACACCTGGGGACACACCTGGAGATGTCTGGGGGTACCTGGGGACACACCTGGGCACACCTGGGGGTACCTGAGCACACCTGGGGACACACCTGGAGATGTCTGGGGGTACCTGGGGACACACCTGGGGGTACCTGAGCATACCTGGGGACACACCTGGGCACACCTGGGGACACACCTGGAGATGTCTGGGGGTACCTGGGGACACACCTGGGGACACACCTGGGCACACCTGGGGGTACCTGGGCACACCTGGAGATATCTGGGGGTACCTGAGCACACCTGGGGACACACCTGGAGATACCTGGGGGTACCTGGGCACACCTGGGGACACACCTGGAGATATCTGGGCACACCTGGGGACACACCTGGGCACACCTGGGGGTACCTGGGGACACACCTGGGCACACCTGGGGGTATCTGGGCACACCTGGGGACACACCTGGGGACACCTGGGGGTACCTGGGCACACCTGGGCACACCTGGGGACTCACCTGGATATATCGGGGTACCTGGGCACACCTGGGGACACACCTGGAGATATCTGGGCACACCTGGGGACACACCTGGGCACACCTGGGGGTACCTGGGCACACCTGGGGACACACCTGGGGGTACCTGGGCACACCTGGGCAGGTGCCAAAGCCCCTTCCCCGTTCCCCCCACCCAGCCCAGCCGCCTGAACGTGTTCAAGAACGACCAGGACACCTGGGACTACACCAACCCCAACCTGAGCGGGGCAGGTAATGCAACACCCGGCAACAGCCCCGCCCTGGGGGGGACCCCGGGGGGCTGGGGGGGTCACCTGGGCCAGGTGGGGGCAGGAGGGGCCAGGTTTGAGTTTCTGGGAGGATTCCTGGGATTTTGGGGGTTTGGAGAAGGGAGGGGTTGTTTTGTCACCTGGAATGTGAGAGGGTTGGGGGGGTCACACCTGGAAAGGGATCAAACAGCTGGGGAGGGGTCTCACAGCTGGGATTGCACACCTGAGGAGGAGTCACACACCTGAGGAGGTGTCACACACCTGGAAAGGGGTCACACCTGGACAGGTCACACACCTGAGGAGGGGTCATACACCTGGACAGGTCACACACCTCAGGGGTCACACCTGGAGAGTTCACACACCTGGAGAGGGGTTAAACACCTGGACAGGGGTCACACACCTGGAGGGGTCACACACCTGGACAGGGGTCACACACCTGGAGGGGTCACACACCTGGAAAGGGGTCACACCTGGACAGGTCACACACCTGGAGAGGGGTCAAACACCTGGACAGGTCACACACCTGGAGGGGTCACACACCTGGAGAGGGGTCACACACCTGGACAGGTCACACACCTGGACAGGTCACACACCTGGGGAGGGGTCACACACCTGGAAAGGTCACACACCTGGAGGGGTGACACACCTGGGGAGGGGTCTCACACCTGGACAGGTCCCACACCTGGAGGGGTGACACACCTGGGGAGGGGTCACACACCTGGACAGGTCACACATCTGGAGAGGGGTCACACCTGGAGGGGTCATACACCTGGAGAGGGGTCACACACCTGGACAGGGGTTAAACACCTGGACAGGGGTCACACACCTGGAGGGGTCACACACCTGGACAGGTCACACACCTGGAGAGGGGTCAAACACCTGGACAGGGGTCACACACCTGGAGGGGTCACACACCTGGAAAGGGGTCACACCTGGACAGGTCACACACCTGGAGAGGAGTCACACACCTGGAGGGGTCACACACCTGGAGAGGAGTCACACACCTGGAGGGGTCACACACCTGGACAGGTCACACACCTGGGGAGGGGTCACACACCTGGACAGGTCACACACCTGGAGGGGTCACACACCTGGACAGGTCACACACCTGGAGGGGTCACACACCTGGACAGGTCACACACCTGGGGAGGGGTCACACCTGGACAGGTCACACACCTGGGGAGGGGTCAAACACCTGGACAGGTCACACACCTCAGGGGTCACACCTGGAGAGGGATCACACCTGGACAGGTCACACACCTGGAGAGGGATCACACACCTGGAGGGGTCACACACCTGAGGAGGGGTCACACCTGGACAGGGGTCACACACCTGGAGGGGTCACACACCTGGAAAGGGGTCACACCTGGACAGGTCACACACCTGGGGAGGGGTCTCACATCTGGACAGGTCACACACCTGGGGAGGGGTCTCACACCTGGACAAGTCACACACCTGGGGAGGGGTCTCACACCTCAGGTGTCTCACACCTGGTCCAGGTGTACCAGGGACCCCCCCCCCCACATTTCCCATCACCAGGTGTGGCCCCCCCCTCTCTTCCCCATCCATTTCTTCCTCCGGGGCTGGGCTGGGGGGGATTTCCAGAACATTCCTGAGGTTTGTGGGGCTCGGAGCTGGGGGGTCCTTCCCAAAAAACAGGGGGGTCCTGGGGGTCCTTCCCAAAAATGGGGGGGTCCTTCCCAAAAAACAGGGGGGTCCTTCCCAAAAAATGGGGGGGGGTCCTTCCCAAAAAATAGGGGATCCCAGGGGTCCTTCCCAAAAATTGGGAGGTCCTGGGGGTCCTTCCCAAGAAATTGGGGGTCCCAGGGTTCTTCCCAAAAAATGGGGGGGTCCTTCCCAAAAAATGAGGGGGTTCTGGGGGTCCTTCCTAAAAAATGGGGGGTCCTTCCTGAAAATTGGGGGGTCCAGGGGGTCCTTCCCAAAAACTGGGGGGTCCCGGGGGTTCTTCTCGAAAAATGGGGGGATCCTTCTCAAAAAATGGGGGGTCCAGGGGTTCTTCCCAAAAAATGGGGGGGTCCTTCCTGAAAATTGGGGGGTTCTGGGGGTCCTTCCCAAAAAATGGGGGGTCCAGGGGGTCCTTCCCAAGAAATTGGGGGTCCCAAGGGTTCTTCCCAAAAAATGGGGGGGTCCTTCCCAAAAAATGAGGGGGTTCTGGGGGTCCTTCCCAAAAATGGGGGGTCCTTCCTGAAAATGGGGGGGGTCTTTCCCGAAAATTGGGGGGTCCAGGGGGTCCTTCCCAAAAAATGGGGGGTCCCAGGGGTTCTTCCCGAAAAACTGGGGGGGTCTTGGGGGTCCTTCCTGAAAATTGGGGGGGTCCTGAGGGTCCTTCCCAAAAAATGTGGGGTCCTTCCCAAAAACTGGGGGATCCAGGGGGTCCTTCCCGAAAATTGGGGGGTCCCAGGGGTTCTTCCTGAAAATTGGGGGGTCCTGAGGGTCCTTCCCAAAAAATGTGGGGTCCTTCCCGAAAATGGGGGGGTCCCAGGGGTCCTTCCCAAAAAATGGGAGATCCAGGGGTTCTTCCCAAAAAATGGGGGGGGTCCTTCCCAAAAATTGGGGTGCTGGGGGTGGGGGTTTGGGGTTTGGGGTTTGGCCAATTCCGAGCACGTTCCGGGCGGATTCAGCCTCGCCTCCTCCTCTTCCTCCTCCTCCTCCTCCTCCTCCTCCTCCTCCTCCTCCTGCACAACCCTCACACCACACGGGGGGGGCCCAAAACTCACGGAGAAAACACCTGAACCACGAAAAAAACAACAACAACCAAAATAACAACAGCCAAAATAACAACAAAACAACAGCCAAAACAACAACCAAAATAACAGAACAACAGCCAAAATAACAATCCAAACAACAGCACAACAAAACAACAGCCAAAACAACAACAAAAATAACAAAACAACAAAACAACAACCAAAGTAACAAAACAACAACCAAAATAACAATCAAAACACAGCACAACAAAACAACCAAAACAACAACAAAACAACAACAAAACAACAGCCAAAGCAACAACCAAAATAACAGTCAAAACAACAGCACAACAAACCAACAGCCAAAACAACAAAACAACAGAACAACAACCAAAATAACAACAGCCAAAATAACAAAACAACAACAAAACAACAACCAAAATAACAAAGCAACAGCCAAAACAACAATACAACAACCAAAATAACAAAACAGCCAAAACAACAACCAAAATAACCAAAATAACAAAACAACAACCAAACCAACAAAACAACAGCCAAAATAACAAACAAAGCAACAAAATAACAAACAAAACAACCAACAGAACAACAGCCAAAACAACAAACAAAACAACAAAACAACTAAAATAACAAACAAAACAACAACCAAAATAACAAAACAACAACCAAAATAACAACCAAAACAACAAAACAACAGACAAAACAACAACCAAAACATCAAAACAACAACCAAACAACAAAACAACAACAAAACACCACCACCACCACCGGCAGGACCCCCCGGCGAGGGACACGGCACATCCATCCACCACCAAATTCCCCAAAAAAATAATTTCTCATCCCAAAAAAAATTCCAAGCAGGAATTTAAAAAATCCTCCAGGAGCCATTTCCGGTGGTTTTTTATTTTTTTTTTAGGAATTTTCTCTGAGGTACCAAAGAATTCCGGGGTTTTTTTAGGAATTTGGTACCATCGACACATTCCAAGAATATTTTGGCGTTTTTAAAATTTTTTTTTTTAGAAATTTTTTTATTTCCAAAGCACAAAACAAACAAAAAAAATCTCGGTGGTTTTTAGGATTTTTGTGAATATTCCGAGACACATTCCAAGAATATTCCAGGAATATTCCAAGAATGTTTTGGTTTGGTTTTTTTTAGGAATTTTTTCATTTCCAAGGCACAATTTTGGGAGGTTTTTGGGAATTCTTTCACCACAGGTGAGTTTCCAAGAGCAAATTCCGGTGGTTTGGGGTTTTTTTGGGAATTTCACGAATTCCAAGAGCGATTTCACGGGAATTTTCTCACTTCCAAGACCCAATTCCGGTGGTTTTTTAGGAATTCAGCAACATGGACACATTCCAAGAACATTTCACAGGAATTCTCTCATTTCCAAGACACAATTTGGGCGAATTTTTTGGGAATTCTCTCAACATGGACACACTCCAAGAACATTTCCTGGGAATTCTCTCACTTCCAGGACACAATTCCGGTGTTTCTTTGGGAATTCTCTCAACATGGACACATTCCAAGAACATTTCCTAGGAATTCTCTCATTTCCAAGACACAATTTGGGCGAATTTTTTGGGAATTCTCTCATTCCCAAGGCACAATTCCGGTGGTTTTTTAGGAATTCAGCAACATGGACACACTCCAAGAACATTTCCTGGGAATTCTCTCACTTCCAAGGCACAATTTGGGCGAATTTTTTGGGAATTCTCTCAACATGGACACACTCCAAGAACATTTCCTGGGAATTCTCTCATTCCCAAGGCACAATCCCGGTGGTTTTTTAGGAATTCAGCAACATGGACACATTCCAAGAACATTTCACGGGAATTCTCTCACTTCCAAGTCACAATTCCGGTGTTTCTTTGGGAATTCTCTCAACATGGACACATTCCAAGAACATTTCCTGGGAATTCTCTCCCTTCCAAGACCCAAATTCCAGCACATTCCAGGACCTTTCCCCCATCCCTGACCCCATTCCGAGGGATTTTAGGAATTCTCTCCCATCCAAGACTCAAATTCCAGCACATTCCAGGAGCTTTTCCCCCATTCCCTGACCTCGTTCCGAGGGATTTGAGGAATTCTTTCCCTTCCAAGACCCAATTCCAGTTCTTTCAGGAACTTTTTCCCGTTCCATCACAAAATTCCAGCACTTTTAGGAACTTTTTCCCGTTCCATCACAAAATTCCAGCATTTCCAGGAACTTTTTCCCGTTCCATGTCACAATTCCAGAACTTCCAGGAACTTTTTCCTGTTCCATGTCACAATTCCAGCGGCTTCAGGAACTTTTTCCTGTTCCATGTCACAATTCCAGTGGTTTCAGGAACTTTTTCCTGTTCCATGTCACAATTCCAGCTCTTCCAGGAACTTTTTCCTGTTCCATGTCACAATTCCAGCGGTTTCAGGAACTTTTTCCTGTTCCATGTCACAATTCCAGCACTTCCAGGAACTTTTTCCTGTTCCATGTCACAAAATTCCAGCGGTTCCAGGAACTTTTTCCTGTTCCATGTCACAATTCCAGCGGCTTCAGGAACTTTTTCCTGTTCCATGTCACAATTCCAGTGGTTTCAGGAGCTTTTTCCTGTTCCATGTCACAATTCCAGCGGTTTCAGGAACTTTTTCCTGTTCCATGTCACAATTCCAGCTCTTCCAGGAACTTTTTCCTGTTCCATGTCACAATTCCAGCTCTTCCAGGAACTTTTTCCTGTTCCATGTCACAATTCCAGCTCTTCCAGGAACTTTTTCCTGTTCCATGTCACAATTCCAGAGGTTTCAGGAACTTTTTCCTGTTCCATGTCACAATTCCAGCGGTTTCAGGAACTTTTTCCTGTTCCATGTCACAAAATTCCAGTGGTTTCAGGAACTTTTTCCTGTTCCATGTCACAATTCCAGCGGTTTTAGGAACTTTTTCCTGTTCCATGTCACAATTCCAGCGGTTTCAGGAACTTTTTCCTGTTCCATGTCACAATTCCAGCTCTTCCAGGAACTTTTTCCCCTTCCATGTCACAATTCCAGCGGTTTCAGGAACTTTTTCCTGTTCCATGTCACAATTCCAGTGGTTTCAGGAGCTTTCCCGAGCGTCCCCGAGCTGCCTTGACCACCCAAAAAAACCCCAACCCCACCAAATGTGTGCTGGGAGCTGCTGGGAACATCCCAGGAACACCCCAGGAACACCAAAGAACACCCAGGAACACCTGGGAACATTCCAAGAACACTCCAGGAACACCCCAGGAACACCCAGGAACATTCCAAGAACACTCCAGGAACACCCAGGAATACACGGGAACACTCCAAGAACATTCCAGGAACACCCAAAGAACACCCAGGAACATTCCAAGAACACCCAGGAACACCCAAGAACACCAAAGAACACTCCAAGAACACCCCAGGAACATTCCAGGAACACCCAGGAACACCAAAGAACACCCAGGAACATTCCAGGAACACCCAGGAACATTCCAGGAACACCCAGGAACATTCCAGGAACACCCAGGAACACTTCAAGAACACCCAGGGACACCCAAAGAACACCCAGGAACATTCCAGGAACATTCAGGAACACCCAGGAACACTTCAAGAACACCCAGGGACACCCAAAGAACACCCAGGAACATTCCAGGAACATTCAGGAACACCCAGGAACATTCCAAGAACACCCAGGAACACCAAAGAACAGCCAGGAACATTCCAGGAACACCCAAAGAGCATTCCAAGAACACCCAGGAACATTCCAGGAATATTCCTGGAACACCCAAAGAACACCCAGGAACACCCAAAGAACACCCAGGAACATTCCAGGAACATTCCAAGAACATTCAAGAACACCCAAGAACACCCAGGAACACCCCAGGAACACCCAGGAACATTCCAAGAACACCCCAGGAACACTCAAGAACACCCAGGAAGCACCAAAGAACACCCAGGAACATTCCAGGAACACCCAGGAACATTCCAAGAACACTCGAGGAACACCAAAGAACACCCAGGAACATTCCAGGAACACCCAGGAACATTCCAGGAACACCCAAAGAACACCCAGGAACATTCCAGGAACACCCAGGAACATTCCAGGAACACCCAAAGAACACCCAGGAACATTCCAAGAACACCCAGGAACACCCAGGAACATTCCAGGAAACACCAAAGAACACCCAGGAACATTCCAGGAACACTCAAAGAACACTTCATGAGCACCCAGGAACACCAAAGAACACCCAGGAACACTCAAAGAACACTTCAAGAACACCCAGGAACACCCCTGGAACACCCAAAGAACACCCAGGAACACCAAGGAACACTCAAGAACACCCCAGGAACACCCAGGAACATTCCAGGAACATTCCAGGAACACTCAAGAGCACTCCAGGAAACACCAAAGAACACCCAGGAACATTCCAAGAACACCCCAAGAACATTCCAGGAACATTCCAGGAACACCCAAAGAACACCCCAGGAACACCCCAGGAACATTCCAGGAACACCCCAGGAACATTCCAGGAACACTTCAAGAACACCCAGGAACACCCAAAGAACACTCAAGAACACCCAGGAACATTCCAAGAACACTCCAAGAGCACTCAAGAACACCCCAGGAACACCAAAGAACACCCCAAGAACACCCAACAACACCAAAGAACACTCCAAGAACACCCAGGAACATTCCAGGAACACCCAGGAACATTCCAAGAACACCCAGGAACATTCCAAGAACACCCAGGAGCATTCCAAGAACACCCAGGAGCACCCAAGAACATTCCAGGAACACCAAAGAACACCCCAGCAACACCCCAAGAACACCCAAGACCACCCCAGCACCACTCCCACGCCCCGGGGGATCCCTGGGGCGCCTCCCTGGGCCCCGTTTTGGGGCTGTTTGTGCCGTTTCGGTGACTCTCGCTCCGCCTGTGCCGCAGGGGCCGCTCGGAGCAGCCGCGGGTAAGAGGAGCCCCCCCAAAAAAAAGTGGGGCCCACCCAAAGGACTTTTTTGCCCCCCCCCAGCAGCTGTAAGTAGCCCCTGGTTGTTTTTTTTTTGTCTTTTTTTTCTTCTTTTCCCTCCTTTTCCTCTTTTTCCACCCAAAAATGAAGCGCCCGAGGTTGTCCGAGGAGGGAGGAGTTGACCAAAATTAAAAAAACCCCAAAATTTTCTGACTCTCCCCCCCCCCCAAAAAGCCTGGGTTTGGTCCTGGGGGCTCGTTAGCGCCGTTAATTAGCGATTGTTGGGGTAATTAACAACCCTTGGGGGGTCACTGATGAGTTTTGGGGGTGCTCAGGGGGTGGAAAATCTCTGGGAGGGGCCCAAATTCTCCCTTTTTTTGGGGTGGGGTCGCCCCCAGTGGGAGCCCCCCCACCCTGAGCTGGGTGTGTGTTCCCCTCCCCCTCCTCCATTCCCCTCCCCCATTCCCCTCCCCCATCCCCATTCCCCTCCCCCATTCCCCTCCCCCATCCCCATCCCCTTCCCCATTCCCCTCCCCCATTCCCCTCCCCCATTCCCCTCCCCCATTCCCATTCCCATCCCCCTCCCCCATCCCCATTCCCTTCCCCCATTCCTCTCCTCCATTCCCCTCCCCCATCCTCATTCCCCTCCCCCATTCCCATCCCCCATTCCCATTCCCCTCCCCCATTCCCCTCCCCCATTCCCCATTCCCCTCCCCCATTCCCCTCCCCATTCCCCTCCCCCATTCCCCTCCCCCCTTCCCCTCCCCCATTCCCTTCCCCATTCCCCTCCCCCATTCCCCTCCCCCTCCCCCATCCCCTCCCCATCCCCCTCCCCCATTCCTCTCCCCCATCCCCTCCCCCATTCCTCTCCCCCATTCCCTTCCCCCATTCCCCTCCCCCTTCCCCTTCCCCTCCCCCCTCCTCCCTTCCCCTCCCCCATCCCCCTCCCCCCTCCCCCCTCCCCTCCCCATTCCCCTCCCCCATTCCCCTCCCCATTCCCCTCCCCCATCCACTCCCCCATTCCCCTCCCCCATTCCCCTCCCCCCTTCCCCTCCCCCCTCCTCCCTTCCCCTCCCCCCTTCCCCTCCCCCCTTCCCCTCCCCCCCCAGGAGACCCCGGTGGGAACCCCAACAAGCGGCAGCGGCAGCCGCCCCTCCTGGGGGACCACCCGGCCGAGTACGGTACGTGGGGGCTGGCCTGGGGGGCTTGGGGGGGGTTTGGGGGGGCTGGGGGCAGGTTTGGGGGGGTTTGGGGAAGGTTTGGGGGGCTGGGGGCAGGTTTGGGGGGGTCTGGGGCAGTTTTGGGGGGGTTTGGGGCAGGTTTGGGGGGGTTTGGGGGGGCTGGGGGCAGGTTTGAAGAGATTTGGGGGATGTGGGGGCAGATCTGGGGGGGTTGAGAGGGGGTTTGGGGGGGCTGGGGGAAGGTTTGGGGGGGTTTGGGGCAGATCTGGGAGGGTTGGGGCTGATTTGGGGGGGTTTGGGGGAAGGTTTGGGGGGGTTGGGGGGGTTTGGGGGGGCTAGGGGAAGGTTTGAGGAGATTTGGGGGTGTTGAGGGCAGGTTTGGGGAGGTTTGGGAAAGGGTTGGGGGGGTTTGTGGGAGTGTGGGGGCAGTTTTGGGGGGGTTGAGGGAAGGTTTGGGGGGGCTTGGGGGGTTGGGAGAAGGTTTGGGGGGGTCTGGGGAAAATTTGGGGGGGTTTGAGGGGGTTTGGGGGGCCTGGGGACAGGGCTGGAGGGGTTGAGGGAAGGTTTGGGGGGGTTTGGGGGGGTTTGGGGCAGGTTTGAGGGGGGTGGGGGGGGTTGAGGGAAGGTTTGGGGGGGTTGGGTCAAGTTTGGGGAGGTTTGGGGGGGTTTGGGGCAGGTTTGGGGGGGTTTGAGGGGTTGGGGGCAGGTTTGAGGGGGTTTGGGGCAGGTTTCGGGGGGCTGGGGGCAGATCTGGGGGGGTTTGGGGAAGGTTTGGGGGGTTTGGGGCAGGTTTGGGGGGGCTGGGGGAGGTTTGGGGGGGTTTCGGGGGGCTGGGGGCAGATCTGGGGGGGGTTGGGGGAAGGTTTGGGGGGTCTCTCTGGGGGTCTCCCCCCAGTCCTCTCCAGTCTCTCACCGGGGCTCTCGGGGGTCTCAGGAGTTTCAGGGGTCTCTCTGGGTTTCTCTGGGGTCTCTGGGGGGTCTCTGGGGGTCTCTGGGGGTCTCCCCCAGTCCCCTCCATCCTCTCACCGGGGCTCCCGGGGGTCTCAGGGGTTTCAGGGGTCTCTCTGGGGGTGTCTCTGGGGGTCTCTGGGTTTCTCTGGGTTTCTCTGGGGGGTCTCTGGGTTTCTCTGGGGGGTCTCTGGGGGTCTCCCCCCAGTCCCCTCCATCCTCTCACCGAGGCTCCCGGGGGTCTCAGGGGGGTCTCTGGGGTCTCTCTGGGGGTCTCTGGGGGGTCTCTGGGTTTCTCTGGGTGTCTCAGGGGGTCTCTGGGGGTCTCCCCCAGTCCTCTCCATCCTCTCACCGGGGCTCCCGGGGGTCTCAGGGGTCTCAGGGGTTTCAGGGGGTCTCTCTGGGTTTCTCTGGGGGTCTCCCCCAGTCCTCTCCATCCTCTCACCGTGGCTCCCGGGGGTCTCAGGGGTTTCAGGGGTCTCTCTGGTGTCTCAGGGGGTCTCTGGGTCTCTCTGGGGGTCTCCCCCAGTCCTCTCCATCCTCTCACCGGGGCTCCCGGGGGTCTCAGGGGTTTCAGGGGTCTCTCTGGGTATCTTTGGGGGTCTCTGGGGGTCTCCCCCAGTCCCCTCCATCCTCTCACCGAGGCTCCCGGGGGTCTCAGGCTCCCCCCGCTGCCCCCCAGGTGGTCCCCACGCCGGTTACCACCACGGCCACTACCACGACGAGGGCTACGGGCCCCCTCCCCCTCACTACGAGGGTCGGCGCATGGGACCCCCCCCGGTGGGTGGGGGGCACCGCAGGGGTCCCGGGCGCTACGGACCCCAGTACGGGCACCCCCCCCCGCCCCCGCCGCCGCCCCCCGACTACGGCCCCCACGCCGACTCGCCCGTGCTGATGGTGTACGGGCTGGACCAGGCCAAGATGAACTGCGACCGCGTCTTCAACGTCTTCTGCCTCTACGGGAACGTGGAGAAGGTGGGGAGGGGTCCTGGGGGGAATTTGGGGGGGTTTAGGGGGTCCTGAGGGGGTCCTGGGGGGTCCTAAAGGGGAACTGGGGGGTCCTCAGTGGGGCTGGACCAGGCCAAGGTGAGCTGTGACCGCGTCTTCAACGTCTTCTGCCTCTACGGGAACGTGGAGAAGGTGGGGAGGGGTCCTGGAGGGCTTTAGGGGGTCCTGGGATGGGTTTGAGGGGGGTTTGGGGGTCCTAAAGGGGAATTGGGGGGTTCTAGAGGGGGGTGTGGGGGGTCCTCAGTGGGGCTGGACCAGGTCAAGGTGAGCCACGACCGCGTCTTCAACGTCTTCTGCCTCTACGGGAACGTGGAGAAGGTGGGGAGGGGTCCTGGAGGGCTTTAGGGGGTCCTGGGATGGGTTTGAGGGGGGTTTGGGGGTCCTAAAGGGGAATTGGGGGGTTCTAGAGGGGGGTGTGGGGGGTCCTCAGTGGGGCTGGACCAGGTCAAGGTGAGCCACGACCGCGTCTTCAACGTCTTCTGCCTCTACGGGAACGTGGAGAAGGTGGGGAGGGGTCCTGGGGGGGGTTTGGGGGTCCTGGGGGAGGTTTGAGGGGGGTTTGGGGTTCCTAGAGAGGAATTGGGGGGTCCTCAGTGGGGCTGGACCAGGTCAAGATGAACTGCGACCGCGTCTTCAACGTCTTCTGCCTCTACGGGAATGTTGAGAAGGTGGGGAGGGGTCCTGGGGGGTCCTGGAGGGGAATTGGGGGGTCCTGGGGTGGGTTTTGAGGGTCCTGGAGGGGGTTTGGGGGGTCCTCAGTGGGGCTGGACCAGGTCAAGGTGAGCCACGACCGCGTCTTCAACGTCTTCTGCCTCTACGGGAACGTGGAGAAGGTGGGGAGGGGTCCTGGAGGGGTTTGGGGGGTCCTGGGAGGGGTTTGAGGGGTGTTTGGGGGTCCTAAAGGGGAATTGGGGGGTGCTGGGGTGGGTTTGGGGGTCCTCAGTGGGGCTGGACCAGGCCAAGGTGAGCTGTGACCGCGTCTTCAACGTCTTCTGCCTCTACGGGAACGTGGAGAAGGTGGGGAGGGGTCCTGGGGGTTCTCTAGGGGGTTCCTCACCTGTCCGAGGTGTCCCTGACCCATCCCAGGTGTCCCTCACCTGTCCCAGGTGTCCCTCACCTGTCCCTCACCTGTCCCAGGTGTCCTCACCTGTCCGTGTCCCAGCAGGTGAAGCTCATGAAGAGCAAGGGGGAGCAGTTCAGGGTTCTATGGGGGGTTCCTCACGTGCTCCAGGTGTTCCTCACCCATCCCAGGTGTCCCTCACCTGTCCCAGCTGTCCCTCACCTGTCCCCTCACCTGTCCCAGGTGTCCCTCACCTGTCCCAGCTGTCCCTCACCTGTCCCTCACCTGTCCCAGGTGTCCCTCACCCATCCCAGGTGTCCCTCACCCGTCCCTCACCTGTCCCTCACCTGTCCCAGGTGTCCCTCACCCATCCCAGGTGTCCCTCACCCGTCCCTCACCTGTCCCTCACCTGTCCCAGGTGTCCCTCACCCATCCCAGGTGTCCCTCACCTGTCCCTCTCCTGTCCCTCACCCATCCCAGGTGTCCCTCACCTGTCCCTCACCTGTCCCTCTCCTGTCCCTCACCCATCCCAGGTGTCCCTCACCTGTCCCTCACCTGTCCCTCACCTGTCCCTCACCTGTCCCTCACCTGTCCCAGGTGTCCTCACCTGTCCCTCACCTGTCCCTCACCTGTCCCTCACCTGTCCCAGGTGTCCCTCACCTGTCCCTCACCTGTCCCTCACCTGTCCCTCACCTGTCCCTCACCTATCCCAGCTGTCCCTCACCTGTCCCTCACCTGTCCCTCACCTGTCCCTCACCTGTCCCTCACCTGTCCCAGGTGTCCCTCACCTGTCCCGTCAGGTGAAGTTCATGAAGAACAAGGGGGAACACTTTGGGGTTCTATGGGGGGTTCCTCACGTGCTCCAGGTGTTCCTCACCCATCCCAGGTGTCCCTCACCTGTCCCTCACCCATCCCAGGTGTCCCTCACGTGCTCCAGGTGTTCCTCACCCATCCCAGGTGTCCCTCACCCGTCCCAGGTGTCCCTCACCTGTCCCAGGTGTCCCTCACGTGCTCCAGGTGTCCCTCACCTGTCCCAGGTGTCCTCACCTGTCCTCACCTGTCCCGGCAGGTGAAGTTCATGAAGAGCAAGCCGGGCGCGGCCATGGTGGAGATGGCCGATGGTTACGCCGTGGACAGAGCCATCACCCACCTCAACAACAACTTCATGTTCGGCCAGAAGCTCAACGTCTGGTGGGGCTGGGGGCTTTGGGGGGGGGTCTGGGGGGGCATTTGGGGGGGTCCTGAGATGTTTGGGGGGTGTTTGGGGGGGGTCTGGGGGGGTTTGGGGGGGTCCTGAGGTGTTTGGGGGGGGCTTGGGGGTGTTTTGGGGGGGCTCTGGGGGGGTCCTGAGGTGTTTGGGGGGTGCTCAGGGGGGTTTGGGGGGGGTCGTTGGGGTGTTTGGGGGGGTCCTGAGGTGTTTGAGGGGTGCTCAGAGGTGTTTGGAGGGGGCTCAGGGGGGTTTGGGGGGGGTCTTTGGAGTGTTTGGGGGGGGTCCTGAGGTGTTTGAGGGGTGCTCAGGGGTGTTTGGGGTGTTTGGGGGGGTCCTGAGGTGTTTGAGGGGTGTTTGGGGGGGGTCTGGGGGGGTTTGGGGGGGCCCTGAGGTGTTTGAGGGGTGCTTGGGGGTGTTTGGGGGGCATCTGGGGGGTTTGGGGGGTGTCTTTGGGGTGTTTGGGGGGGTCCTGAGGTGTTTGAGGGGTGCTTGGGGATGTTTTGGGGGGGCTCAGGGGGTGTTTGAGGGGTGCTCAGGGGGGTTTGGGGGGGTCCTGAGGTGTTTGAGGGGTGCTCAGAGGTGTTTGGGGGGGGTCTTTGGGGTGTTTGGGGTGCTCAGAGGTGTTTGGGGGTGCTCAGGGGTGTTTGGGGGGGCTCAGGGGTGTTTGGGGGGGCTCAGGGGTGTTTGGGGGTTCCTGAGGTGTTTGGGGGGTTCCTGGGGGGCTCGGGGGGGTCTGGAGGGGCTCTGGGGGGTCTGGAGGGGCTCTGGGGGGTTTGGGGGGGGCTCAGGGGTGTTTGGGGAGGGGGCTCTGGGGGTGATTGGGGGAGTTCCTGGGGCATCTTTGGGGGTTCCTGAGGTGTTTGGGGAGGGGGCTTTGGGGTGTTTGGGGGGCTCGGGGGTGTTTGGGGGGTGTTTGGGGGGTGTTTGGGGGGCTCTGGGGTGTTTGGAGGGTGTTTGGGGAGGGGTCTCTGGGAGTTCCTGGGGGTGTTTGGGGGTCCTTGGGGTGTTTGAGGGGTTCCTGAGGTGTCTGGGGGTGTTTGGGGGTGCTCTGGGGTGTTTGGGGAGGGGGCTCGGGGGCATCTTTGGGGGTTCCTGAGGTGTTTGGGGGTCTGGGGGTGTTTGGGGGTGCTCTGGGGTGTTTGGGGAGGGGGCTCTGGGGTCTTTGGGGGGCTCTGGGGTGTTTGAGGGGTTCCTGAGGTGTTTGCGGAGGGGTCTCTGGGGTGTTTGGGGGTCTGGGGGTGTCTGGGGAGGAGCTCAGGAATGTTTGAGGGGTTCCTGAGGTGTTTGGGGAGGGGGCTCTGGGGTGTTTGGGGGGTCTGGGGGTTCCTGGGGTGTTTGGGGGTGCTCTGGGGTATTTGGGGAGGGGTCTCTGGGGTGTTTGGAAGGTTCTGGGGTGTTTATGGGGGGCTCTGGGGTGTTTGGGGGTTCCTGGGGTATTTGGGGAGGGGTCTCTGGTGCATTTTTGGGGTTCTTGGGCTCTGTAACCCCAATTTTTGCCCTTCCCGGCGTGGCCGAGCAGCGCCCGACGGCACCGGGGCACTCACGGGGGGATTTTGGGGTGGATTTGGGGTTTTTAGGGTGGATTTTGGGGATTTTGGGGTGGATTTTGGGATTTTTAGGATGGATTTGGGGGATTTTGGGGTGGATTTTGTGGTTTTTGGGGTGGTTTTTTGGGCTTTCTGACCCATTTCTCCCCCCCAGTGTCTCCAAGCAGCGCCGCATTGCGCCGGGGCCGTCGTACGGGGATTTTGGGGTGGATTTGGGGTTTTTGGGGTGGATTTTTGTGGTTTTTGGGGTTGATTTTTGTGGTTTTTGGGGCTTTCTGACCCGTTTCTCCCCCCCCAGCGTCTCCAAGCAGCGCCGCATTGCGCCGGGGCAGTCGTACGGGGATTTTGGGGTGGATTTGGGGGTTTTTGGAGTGGATTTTTGTGGATTTTGGGGTTTTTGGGGTGGATATTTTGCGTTTTTGGGGCTCTCTAACCCATTTTTCCCCTTCAGTGTCTCCAAGCAGCACGCCATCATGCCGGGGCAGTCATACGGGGATTTGGGGGTGGATTTAGGATGGATTTAGGATGGATTTAGAGATTTTGGGGTTTTTGGGGTGGATTTTTGTGGATTTTGGGGTTTTTGGGGTGGATTTTTGTGGATTTTGGTGTTTTCTGACCCATTTTTCCCTCCCCAGTGTCTCCAAGCAGCACGCCATCGTGCCGGGGCAGTCGTACGGGGTTTCTGGCATTGATTAGGGGGTTTTTAGGATGGATTTTTGTGGATTTTGGGGTTTTTGGGGTTGATTTTTTTGATTTTTGGGATGATTTTGGTGTTCTCTGACCCATTTTTCCCTCTCCAGTGTCTCCAAGCAGCACGCCGTCATGCCGGGGCAGTCGTACGGGGATTTTGGGATGGATTTAGGATGGATTTAGGATGGATTTAGGATGGATTTAGGATGGATTTATGGATTTTGGGGTGGATTTTTGTGGATTTTGGGGTTTTCAGGATGGATTTTTGGGGTTTTTGGGGCTCTCTGACCCATTTTTCCCTCCCCAGCGTCTCGAAGCAGCACGCCATCATGCCGGGGCAGTCGTACGGGGTTTTTAGGATGGATTTAGGATGGATTTAGGATGGATTTAGGGATTTAGGATGGATTTAGGATGGATTTAGGGATTTTAGGGTGGATTTTGGGGTTTTTAGGGTGGATTTTTTTGGTTTTTGGTGTTTTCTGACCCGTTTTTCCCTCCCCAGTGTCTCCAAGCAGCACGCCATCATACCGGGGCAGTCGTACGGGGTTTTTGGGATGGATTTAGGATGGATTTAGGATGGATTTAGGATGGATTTAGGGATTTTGGGATTTTTGGGGTGGATTTTGGGGTTTTTGAGGTGGATTTTTGGGGTTTTTGGGGCTCTCTAACCCATTTTTCCCTCCCCAGTGTCTCCAAGCAGCACGCCATCATGCCGGGGCAGTCGTACGGGGATTTTGGCGTTGATTAGGGGGTTTTAGGATGGATTTAGGATGGATTTAGGGGTTTTTTGGGGTTTTTGGGGTGGATTTTGGGGTTTTTGGTGTTGACTTTTGTGGATTTTGGTGTTTTCTGACCCATTTTTCCCTCCCCAGTGTCTCCAAGCAGCACGCCATCATGCCGGGGTAGTCGTAGAGGGTTTTTAGGATGGATTTAGGATGGATTTAGGATGGATTTAGGGGATTTTGGGGGTTTTGGGGTTGGTTTTTTGGGTTTTTGGGGTTGATTTTTTGGGTTTTTGATGTTTTTTAACCCATTTTTCCCTCCCCAGTGTCTCCAAGCAGCACGCCATCATGCCGGGGCAGTCGTACGGGGTTTTTAGGATGGATTTAGGATGGATTTAGGGATTTTGGGGTGGATTTTGGGGTTTTTGGGGTGGATTTGGGGGATTTTGGGGTGGATTTTGGACTTTTTGGGGTTGATTTTTGTGGTTTTTGGGGCTTTCTGACCCGTTTCTCCCCCCCCAGTGTCTCCAAGCAGCACGCCGTCATGCCGGGGCAGTCGTAGAGGGTTTTTAGGATGGATTTAGGATGGATTTATGGATTTTAGGGTGTATTTAGGGGTTTTTGGGGTTGATTTTTTTGATTTTTGGGATGGTTTTGGTGTTTTTTAACCCGTTTTTCCCTCCCCAGTGTCTCCAAGCAGCACGCCATCATGCCGGGGCAGTCGTACGGGGATTTTAGGATGGATTTAGGATGGATTTAGGATGGATTTAGGGGTTTTTTGGGGTTTTTGGGGTGGATTTTGGGGTTTTTAGGATGGATTTTTTTGGTTTTTGATGTTTTCTGACCCGTTTTTCCCTCCCCAGTGTCTCCAAGCAGCACGCCATCATGCCGGGGCAGTCGTACGGGGATTTTAGGATGGATTTATGGATTTTAGGATGGATTTAGGGGTTTTTGGGGTGGATTTTGGGGTTGATTTTTTTGGTTTTCGATGTTTTCTGACCCGTTTTCCCCTCCAGTGTCTCCAAGCAGCACGCCATCATGCCGGGACAGTCGTACGGGGATTTTGGCGTTGATTAGGGGGTTTTAGGATGGATTTAGGATGGATTTAGGATGGATTTAGGGATTTTGGGATGGATTTAGGGGTTTTTAGGGTGGATTTTTGGGGTTTTTGGGGCTCTCTAACCCATTTTTCCCTCTCCAGTGTCTCCAAGCAGCACGCCATCATGCCGGGGCAGTCGTACGGGGTTTCTGGCGTTGATTTTGGGGTTTTTGGGGTGGATTTTGGGGTTTTTAGGATGGATTTTTTTGGTTTTTGGTGTTTTCTGACCCATTTTTCCCTCCCCAGTGTCTCCAAGCAGCACGCCATCATGCCGGGGCAGTCGTACGGGGTTTTTAGGATGGATTTAGGGATTTAGGATGGATTTAGGGATTTAGGGGTTTTTGGGGTGGATTTTGGGGTTTTTGGGGTTGATTTTTGTGGTTTTTGGTGTTTTCTGACCCGTTTCTCCCCCCCCAGCGTCTCCAAGCAGCGCCGCATTGCGCCGGGGCAGTCGTACGGGGATTTTAGGATAGATTTATGGATTTTAGGATGGATTTATGGATTTTAGGGTGGATTTTGGGGTTTTTAGGATGGATTTTTTTGGTTTTTGGTGTTTTCTGACCCATTTTTCCCTCCCCAGTGTCTCCAAGCAGCACGCCATCATACCGGGGCAGTCGTACGGGGATTTTGGGATGGATTTATGGATTTTGGGGTTTTTGGGGTGGATTTTTGTGGATTTAGGGGTTTTTGGGATGGATTTAGGGGTTTTTGGGGTTGATTTTTTTGATTTTTGGGATGATTTTGGTGTTTTGTGACCCATTTTTCCCTCCCCAGTGTCTCCAAGCAGCACGCCATCATGCCGGGGCAGTCGTACGGGGTTTTTAGGATGGATTTAGGGATTTTGGGGTTTTTGGGGTTGGTTTTTTGGGTTTTTGGGGTTGATTTTTTGGGTTTTTGATGTTTTCTAACCCATTTTTCCCTCCCCAGTGTCTCGAAGCAGCACGCCATCATGCCGGGGCAGTCGTACGGGGTTTTTAGGATGGATTTAGGATGGATTTAGGGATTTTGGGGGTTTTGGGGTTGGTTTTTTGGGTTTTTGGGGTTGATTTTTTGGGTTTTTGGTGTTTTCTGACCCATTTTTCCCCTGCAGTGTCTCCAAGCAGCACGCCATCATGCCGGGGCAGTCGTACGGGGTTTTTAGGATGGATTTAGGATGGATTTAGGATGGATTTATGGGTTTTAGGGTGGATTTTGGGGTTTTTGGGGTGGATTTTTGTGGATTTTGGGGCTCTCTAACCCATTTTTCCCCTGCAGTGTCTCCAAGCAGCACGCCATCATGCCGGGGCAGTCGTACGGGGTTTTTAGGATGGATTTAGGATGGATTTATGGATTTTAGGGTGGATTTTGGGGTTTTTGGGGTTGATTTTTTTGGTTTTTGGGATGGTTTTGGTGTTTTCTGACCCGTTTTTCCCTCCCCAGTGTCTCCAAGCAGCACGCCATCATGCCGGGGCAGTCGTACGGGGATTTTGGCGTTGATTAGGGGGTTTTAGGATGGATTTAGGATGGATTTAGGGATTTTGGGGTTTTTGGGGTGGATTTTGGGGTTTTTAGGGTGGATTTTTTTGGTTTTTGGTGTTTTTTAACCCATTTTTCCCTCCCCAGTGTCTCCAAGCAGCACGCCATCATGCCGGGGCAGTCGTACGGGGTTTCTGGCGTTGATTAGGGGGTTTTAGGATGGATTTAGGATGGATTTAGGATGGATTTATGGATTTTGGGGTTTTAAGGGTGGATTTTGGGGTTTTTAGGGTGGATTTTTTTGGTTTTTGGTGTTTTCTGACCCATTTTTCCCCTGCAGTGTCTCCAAGCAGCACGCCATCATGCCGGGGCAGTCGTACGGGGATTTGGGGATGGATTTAGGATGGATTTAGGGTGGATTTAGGGGTTTTTTGGGGTTTTTGGGGTGGATTTTGGGGTTTTTGGGGTGGATTTTTTGGGTTTTTGATGTTTTCTGACCCATTTTTCCCCTGCAGTGTCTCCAAGCAGCACGCCATCATGCCGGGGCAGTCGTACGGGGGTTTTAGGATGGATTTAGGATGGATTTAGGATGGATTTAGGGGTTTTTTGGGGTTTTTGGGGTGGATTTAGGCGTTTTTGGTGTTGATTTTTGTGGATTTTGGGGTTTTTTAACCCATTTTTCCCTCCCCAGTGTCTCCAAGCAGCACGCCATCATGCCGGGGCAGTCGTACGGGGTTTTGGGGATGGATTTATGGATGGATTTAGGATGGATTTAGGGATTTTGGGGTGGATTTTGGGGTTTTTAGGGTGGATTTTTTGGGTTTTTGATGTTTTTTAACCCATTTTTCCCCTGCAGTGTCTCCAAGCAGCACGCCATCATGCCGGGGCAGTCGTACGGGGATTTTGGGATGGATTTAGGATGGATTTAGGATGGATTTAGGGATTTTGGGGTTTTTGGGGTTGGTTTTTTGGGTTTTTGGGGTTGATTTTTGTGGATTTTGATGTTTTCTGACCCATTTTTCCCTCCCCAGTGTCTCCAAGCAGCACGCCATCATGCCGGGGCAGTCGTACGGGGTTTCTGGCATTGATTAGGGGTTTTTAGGATGGATTTAGGATGGATTTAGGGGTTTTTGGGGTGGATTTAGGGGTTTTTAGGGTGGATTTTTTTGGTTTGTGATGTTTTCTAACCCATTTTTCCCTCCCCAGTGTCTCGAAGCAGCACGCCATCATGCCGGGGCAGTCGTACAGGGATTTTGGGATGGATTTAGGATGGATTTAGGATGGATTTAGGATGGATTATGGGGATTTCGGGGTTTTTGGGGTTTTTAGGGTGGATTTTTTTGCTTTTTGATGTTTTTTAACCCGTTTTTCCCTCTCCAGTGTCTCCAAGCAGCACGCCATCATGCCAGGACAGTCGTACGGGCTGGAGGACGGCTCGTGCAGTTACAAGGATTTCAGCGGCTCGCGCAACAATCGCTTCTCCACGCCCGAACAGGCGGCCAAGAACCGCATCCAACACCCCAGCAACGTCCTGCACTTCTTCAACGCCCCCCTGGACGTCACCGAGGAGAACTTCTACGAGGTGGGGCTGCCCTTCATCATCATCGTCATCCTCATCATCATCATCCTGCTCCTGCATTCTCCTGCATCCTCCTGCATCATCCTCCTGCTTCTTCATCCTCCTCCTGCTCCTTCATCATCCTCATCCTGCTCCTTCATCATTATCATGGTCCTTCGTCATCCTCCTGCTCCTTCATCATCCTCCTGCATCCTCCTGTGTCCTTCTCCTTCATCATTATTCTCCTTCATCATTCTCCTCCTGCTCCTTCATCATCCTCATCCTGCTCCTTCATCATCCTTCTCCTGTATCCTCCTCCTTCATCATTATTCTCCTTCATCATTATTCTCCTTCATCATCCTCATCCTGCTCCTTCGTCGTTATCGTGGTCCTTCATCATCCTCCTGCTGCTCCTTCATCATCCTCCTGCATCCTCCTGCGTCCTTCTCCTTCATCATTATTCTCCTTCATCATCCTCAGCCTGCTCCTTCGTCGTTATCGTGGTCCTTCATCATCCTCCTCCTGCTCCTTCATCATCCTTTATCCTCCTCCTTCGTCATTCTCCTCTTCCTGCATCATCCTTCATCCTCCTTCATCATCCTCCTTCATCATCCTGCTCCTTCATCATCTTCCTGCATCCTCCTCCTTCATCATTATTCTCCTTCATCATCCTCATCCTGCTCCTTCATCATCATCATGGTCCTTCATCATCCTCATCCTGCTCCTTCATCATCCTCCTCCTGCTCCTTCATCATCCTTTATCCTCCTCCTTCATCATCCTCCTCTTCCTGCATCATCCTTCATCCTCCTTCATCATCCTCCTTCATCATCCTCCTGCTCCTTCATCATTCTCCTGCATCCTTCTTCATCATTATTCTCCTTCATCATCCTCCTGCTCCTTCATCATCCTCCTGCTCCTTCATCATCCTCCTGCTTCTTCATCATCCTCCTGCTGCTCCTTCATCATCCTCCTGCATCCTCCTCCTTCATCATTATTCTCCTTCATCGTCCTCCTCCTGCTCCTTCATCATCCTCCTGCTTCTTCATCATCCTGCTCCTTCATCATCCTCCTGCTCCTTCATCATTCTCCTGCTCCTTCACCATCCTCCTGCTCCTTCATCATCCTCCTGCTCCTCCATCATCCTCCTGCGTCCTTCTCCTTCATCATCCTCCTGCTCCTTCATCATCCTCATCCTGCATTCTCCTCCTTCATCACTATTCTCCTTCATCATCCTCATCCTGCTCCTTCATCATCCTTCTCCTGCATTCTCCTCCTTCATCACTATTCTCCTTCATCATCCTCATCCTGCTCCTTCATCATCCTCCTGCTCCTTCATCATCCTTTATCCTCCTCCTTCATCATCCTCCTGCTCCTTCATCATCCTCCTGCTCCTTCATCATCCTCCTGCTCGTTCTGCATCCTTCTGCATCCTGCTCCTTCATCATCCTTCTCCTGCATCCTCCTGCATCCTTCTTCATCATTATTCTCCTTCATCATCCTCCTGCTCCTTCATCATCCTCCTGCTCCTTCATCATCCTCCTGCTGCTCCTTCATCATCCTTCTCCTGCATCCTCCTCCTTCATCATTATTCTCCTTCATCCTCCTCATCCTGCTCCTTCATCATCCTCCTGCTCCTTCATCATCCTTTATCCTCCTCCTTCATCATCCTCCTGCTCCTTCATCCTCCTGCTCCTTCATCATCCTCCTGCTCCTTCATCATCCTCCTGCATCCTCCTGCATCATTCTCCTGCTCCTTCATCATCCTCCTGCTCCTCCATCATCCTCCTGCGTCCTTCTCCTTCATCATTATTCTCCTTCATCATCCTCCTGCTCCTTCATCATCCTTCTCCTGCATTCTCCTCCTTCATCATTATTCTCCTTCATCATCCTCATCCTGCTCCTTCATCATCCTCATCCTGCTCCTTCATCATCCTCCTGCTCCTTCATCATCCTCCTGCTCGTTCTGCATCCTTCTGCATCCTGCTCCTTCATCATCCTTCTCCTGCATCCTCCTGCATCCTTCTTCATCATTATTCTCCTTCATCATCCTCCTGCTCCTTCATCATCCTCCTGCTCCTTCATCATCCTCCTGCTGCTCCTTCATCATCCTTCTCCTGCATCCTCCTCCTTCATCATTATTCTCCTTCATCCTCCTCATCCTGCTCCTTCATCATCCTCCTGCTCCTTCATCATCCTCCTTCATCATCCTCCTCCTCCTCCTTCTCCATCCTCCTCCTCTTCCCCCAGCTCTGCGGCCTCCCCTGCTGCTCCTCCTCCCCTTTTCCTTCTGGTTTCTGCCTTCCTCCTCCTCCTCCTCCTCCTCCTCCTCCTCCTCCTCCTCCTCCTCCTCCTCCTCCTCCTCCTCCTCCTCCTCCTCCTCCTCTTCCTCCTCCTCCTCTTCCTCCTCCTCCTCTTCCTCCTCCTCCTCTTCCTCCTCCTCCTCCTCCTCCTCCTCCTCCTCCTCCTCCTCCTCCTCCTCCTCCTCCCTGACCCCCCCTGACCCCCCCAGCCCCCCCTGACCCCTCGTGTCCCCCCAGATCTGCGATGAGCTCGGGGTCAAGCGCCCGTCCTCGGTCAAGGTGTTCTCCGGCAAGAGTGAGTGTGGGGGAGGGGTCCCTGAGTGACCCCTGAGTGACCTCTGGGTGACCCCTGAGTGACCCCTGGGTGCCCCCCTGACCCCTGGGTGACCCCTGAGTGACCCCTGAGTGACCCCTGGGTGACCCAAGTGACTCCTGGGTGACCTCTGGGTGACCCCTGGGTGACCTCTGGGTGGCCCCTGGGTGACCCCTGAGGGACCCCTGAGTGACCCCTGGGTGACCCCTGGGTGACCTCTGAGTGACCCCTGGGTGACCTCTGGGTGACCCCTGGGTGACCCTGGGTGACCCCTGGGTGACCCTGGGTGACCCCTGAGTGACCTCTGAGTGACCCCTTAGTGACCCCTGAGTGACCCCTGGGTGACCCTGGGTGACCCCTGAGGGACCCCTGGGTGACCCCTGGGTGACCCCTGAGTGACCCCTGGGTGACCCCTGGGTGCCCCCCTGACCCCTGAGTGACCTCAGGGTGACCCCTGGGGTGTCCCTTTGACCCCTGGGGTGTCCCCCTGACCCCTGGGGTGTCCCCCTGACCCCTGAGTGACCCCTGGGTGCCCCCCTGACCCCTGGGTGACCCCTGGGGTGTCCCCCTGACCCCTGGGGTGTCCCCCTGACCCCTGGGTGCCCCCCTGACCCCTGGCTGACCCCTGGGTGCCCCCTGGGGTGCCCCCCTGACCCCTGAGTGACCCCTGGGTGACCCCTGGGGTGTCCCTTTGACCCCTGGGGTGACCCCCTGACCCCTGGGTGCCCCCTGGGGTGTCCCCCTGACCCCTGGGGTGTCCCTTTGACCCCTGGGGTACCCCCCTGACCCCTGGGTGCCCCCTGGGTGTCCCCCTGACCCCTGAGTGACCCCAGGGTGACCCCTGGGGTGTCCCTTTGACCCCTGGGGTGTCCCCCTGACCCCTGAGTGACCCTTGGGTGCCCCCCTGACCCCTGGGTGACCCCTGGGTGTCCCCCTGACCCCTGGGTGACCCCTGGGTGTCCCCCTGACCCCTGAGTGACCCCTGGGTGTCCCCCAAGTGCCCCCCCCGACCCCTGGGGTGCCCCCCTGACCCCTGGGGTGTCCCCCTGACCCCTGGGTGCCCCCCTGACCCCTGGGGTGCCCCCCTGACCCCTGGCTGACCCCTGGGTGACCCCTGGGTGTCCCCCTGACCCCTGGCTGACCTCTGAGTGCCCCCCTGACCCCTGGCTGACCCCTGGCTGACCCCTGGGTGCCCCCCTGACCCCTGGCTGACCCCTGGCTGACCCCTGGCTGACCCCTGGGTGCCCCCCTGACCCCTGGGTGACCTCTGGGTGTCCCCCTGACCCCTGGGGTGTCGCCCTGACCCCTGGGTGACCCCCAGTGCCCCCCTGACCCCTGAGTGCCCCCTGACCCCTGGGGTGACCTCTGGCTGACCCCTGAGTGACCTCTGGGGTGTCCCTTTGACCCCTGGGTGCCCCCCTGACCCCTGGCTGACCCCTGGCTGACCCCTGGGTACCCCCTGACCCCTGAGTGACCTCTGGGGTGTCCCTTTGACCCCTGGGGTGCCCCCCTGACCCCTGAGTGACCCCTGGGTGTCCCCCTGACCCCCGGGGTGACCCCCAGTGCCCCCCTGACCCCTGGGGTGTCGCCCTGACCCCTGGGGTGACCCCTGGGGTGTCCCTTTGACCCCTGGGTGACCCATGAGTGCCCCCCTGACCTCTGGGGTGTCGCCCTGACCCCTGGGGTGCCCCCCTGACCCCTGGGTGTCCCCCTGACCCCTGAGTGACCCCAGGGTGACCCCTGGGGTGTCCCTTTGACCCCTGGGTGACCCTTGGGTGCCCCCCTGACCCCTGGGGTGTTCCCCTGACCCCTGAGTGACCCCTGGGGTGTCCCCCCTGACCCCTGGGGTGTCCCCCTGACCCCTGAGTGACCCCTGGGGTGTCCCCCTGACCCCTGGCTGACCCCTGGGTGCCCCCCTGACCCCTGGGGTGTCCCTTTGCCCCCTGGGTGCCCCCCTGACCCCGATGTCCCCCCGCTGTCCCCCCGCTGTCCCCCCAGGCGAGCGCAGCTCCTCGGGGTTGCTGGAGTGGGACTCCAAGAGCGACGCCCTGGAGACCCTCGGCTTCCTCAACCACTTCCAGATGAAGAACCCCAGTGAGTGCCTGGGGAGGGGTCTGGGGGGGGTCCTGGGGGGTCTGGGGGGGGTCCTGGGGGGTCTGGGGGGGTCCCTGAGCCCCCCCTGAGCCCCCCCTGACCCCCCCTGACCCCTCTGTGTCCCCCCCCCAGACGGGCCCTACCCCTACACGCTCAAGCTCTGCTTCTCCACGGCGCAGCACGCGTCCTAACGGCAGCGGGACCCCCGGGACCACCCTGGGACACCCCTGGGACCCCCAGGATCCTCCCAGGACACCCCTGGATCATCCTGGGACACCCCTGGATCATCCCAGGACCCCTGGGACACCCAGGGACCCCCCCAGGGACCCCCAGGATCCTCCCAGGACCCTCCTGGATCATCCCGGGACCCCTGGGACACCCCCAGAACCACCCTGGGACACCCAGGATCATCCTGGGACCCCTCAGGATCCTCCCAGGACACCCCTGGACCCCCCTGGGACACCCCTGGGACCCCCAGGACACCCCCAGGACACCCCTGGGACCCCCAGGGACCCCCAGGATCCACCCCAGGACCCTCCTGGGACCCCCAGGATCCTCCCAGGACACCCCTGGATCATCCCGGGACACCCCAGGACCACCCTGGGACCCCCAGGATCCTCCCAGGACACCCCTGGATCATCCCAGGACCCCTGGGACCACCCTGGGACCACCCTGGATCATCCCGGGACACCCCTGGGACACCCCAGGGACCTCCAGGATCATCCTGGGACCTCCAGGGACCTCCAAGATCCCCCAGGATCCCCCCTGGATCATCCCAGGACCCCCAGGGATCACCCCAGGATTGTCCTGGGACCTCCCGGGAGCCCCCCTGGACCCCCCTGGATCCTCCTGGGACCTCCAGGATCCCCCCGGATCCCCCCAGGATCATCCCGGGACCCCCAGGGATCACCCCAGGAGCCTCTGGATCATCCCAGGACCCCCCTGGATCATCCTGGGACCCCCAGGATCCACCCCAGGACACCCCTGGGACCCCCAGGGACCTCCAGGGACCTCCAGGATCATCCTGGGACCCCCCAGGACCCCCCTGGATCCTCCTGGGACCTCCAGGAACCCCCCCAGATCACCCCGGGAGCCCCTGGATCATCCTGGGACCCCCCCCCAGAACCCTCTGGATCGTCCCAGGACCCCCCTGGATCCCCCCGAGACCTTCCGGGAGCCCCCCAGGACCCCCCAGAACCTTCCTGGATCATCCTGGGACCCCCAGGATCACCCTGGGACCCCCCTGGATAATCCGGGACCCCCTTGGGACCCCCCTGGATCCCCCCCAGACCCCCCCGGGACCCCCAGGATGATCCAGGACCCCCCTGGGACCCCCCTGAGTCACCCCAGGACCCCCAGGGACCCCCCCAGATCCCCCCAGGATGATCCAGGACCCCCCTGGGACCCCTCTGGATCCCCCCCAGACCCCCCAGATCCCCCCAGGACCCCCTGGATCACCCTGGGACCCCTCCAGATCCTCCGGGACCCCCCCAGGACCCCCCTGGATCATCCCAGGACCCCCCAGGACCTCCTGGGTCTTCCTGGGACCCCACAGGACCCCTCTGGATGTCCCAGGACCCCCCAGATCCCTCCGGATCCCTCCAGATCCCCCCAGGACTCCCCCGGGACCCCCCTGGGACCTCCTGGAACCCCCCGGGACCCCCCCAGGACCCCCCAGGATGATCCAGGACCCCCCTGGGACCCCTCCAGATCCTCCGGGACCCCCCTGGGACCCCCCTGGGACCCCCCTGGCTCATCCTGGGACCCCCCAGGACCCCTCTGGATGTCCCGGGACCCCCCAGATCCCCCCAGGACCTCCCCGGGACCCCCCTGGGACCTCCTGGATCATCCTGGGACCCCCCCAGATCCCCCCAGGACCCCCTGGATGATCCAGGACCCCTCTGGATCCCCCCCAGGACCCCCCAGATCCCCCTGGGACCCCCCCAGGACCCCCCAGGACCTCCTGGATCTTCCTGGGACCCCCCCAGGTCCCCCCAGGACCCCCTGGATGATCCAGGACCCTCCTGGGACACCCCTGGGATCCCCCCAGGCCCCCCAAGACCCCCTGGGACCCCCCCAGGACCCCCCAGATTGGACCTCCTGGATCATCCAGGACCCCCCCAAGACCCCCTGGGACCCCCCAGGATGATCCAGGACCCTCCTGGGACCCCCCCAGGACCCCCCTGGGACCCCCCCAGGACCCCCCTGGGACCCCCCTGGATCAACCTGGGACCCCCCGGGACCCCCCTGGGACCCCCCCCTGGATCCCCCCAGGGCCCCTCCCCCCCATCCCCCCATTTTTTTAAGCCTGAGGGGCAGCAAAGACCCCTCCCCCCCCCCTCCCCTCCCCCCTCTGTTCCCGCCCCTCCCCCCATTTTTACGGAGGGGTCGGACCC
Organism: Poecile atricapillus; assembly: GCF_030490865.1. NCBI lineage: Eukaryota > Metazoa > Chordata > Aves > Passeriformes > Paridae > Poecile > Poecile atricapillus. The sequence continues at coordinate 3,516,428 of NC_081279.1, forward strand.
TCCCCTCCCCCCCCCCGAGCCCCCTCCCCAAATAAAACCGTTTGGAAAACAAAGGCTGAGGATTTGGGGGGGGTCGGGGGGGTTCATTTTGGGGGGGGGGGTCGGGGGTTTTTAGGGGGGTTGGGGGAGGGGCCGGGAGGGGTTCAGGAATTTTCGGGGGCGTTCGGGAACTTTCGGGAGGAGTTCGGGAACTTTCGGGGCTTTCCGGAACTTTCGGGGACTTCTGGGAAGTTCTGGAACCTTCGGGAGGAGTTTGGGGTCAAAGGTCACCGCTTGCTGCTGCGTCACTTCCGCATCGTTAAGCGCTTTCGTCACTTCCGGTATAATAGGGCGTGGTTAACGACGTCACTTCCGCTGTGGTGGGAGGGGCGTGGCGGATCCCGCGCTGCCATTGGCTGCGGGACCGGAAGTGCGGGCGCCCCCTGGCGGGAGAGCGGAGCCGATGGCGGCGGGGCTCGCGCGGCTGCTGCGCGCGCGTGAGTGGGGGAGGGGCGGCACCGGGAGGGGGAGGGATCACGTGATGGCACCGGGAGGGGTCACGTGATGGCACCGGGACATTTCCCCTCCCCCCCCCCCCCCCCCCCGGGGTGACCTTGACCCCTCCCCCACCCCCCCTTCCCGGGCCCTGTCACGTGACCCCAGCGCCCCCTCCCCGCTTCGTCCCAGTGACCCCCCCGGTCCCTTCCCAGTTCATCCCAGTGACCCCCCGGTTCATCCCAGTTCACCCCAGTGACCCCCCCGCTTCGTCCCAGTGACCCCCGGTCCCATCCCAGTTCATCCCAGTTCATCCCAGTTCATCCCAGTTCACCCCAGTGACCCCCCCAGTTCATTCCAGTGACCCCCGGTCCCTTCCCAGTTCATCCCAGTTCACCCCAGTTCACCCCAGTGACCCCCCCGGTCCCTTCCCAGTTCATCCCAGTTCACCCCAGTGACCCCCCTGGTTCATCCCAGTGACCCCCCCGGTCCCTTCCCAGTTCACCCCAGTTCACCCCAGTGACCCCCCCCAGTTCGCTCCCAGTGCCCCCCAGTTTGCTCCCAGTGCTCCCCATTTCCCCCCCAGTCCAGTTCCAGTCCATCCCAGTGTCCCCGTTTCCCCCCAGTTGCCCCCATTTCACTCCCAGTTTGGTCCCAGTTTGATCCCAGTGTCTCCATTTCTCTCCCCAGTGTCTTCCAGTTCGCTCCCAGTTCCCCCCAGTTTGATCCCAGTGTATCCATTTCTCTCCCCAGTGCCCCCCAGTCTGCTCCCAGTGCCCCCCAGTTTGCTCCCAGTGCCCCCCATTTCCCCCCCAGTCCAGTTCCAGTTTGATCCCAGTGTCCCCATTTCCCCCCAGTGCCCCCCAGTCTGCTCCCAGTGCCCCCCAGTTTGATCCCAGTGTCTCCATTTCTCTCCCTAGTGTCTCCCAGTTTGCTCCCAGTTACCCCCAGTTCGCTCCCAGTGCCCCCCAGTTTGATCCCAGTGTTCCCATTTCTCTCCCCAGTTCCCCCCAGTTCACTCCCAGTGTCCCCATTTCCCCCCAGTGCCCCCCAGTTTGCTCCCAGTGCCCCCCAGTTTGATCCCAGTGTCTCCATTTCTCTCCCCAGTGTCTCCCAGTTCGCTCCCAGTTCCCCCCAGTTTGATCCCAGTGCCTCCCAGTTCCCCCCAGTTTGTTCCCAGTGCCTCCCAGTTCCCCCCAGTTTGTTCCCAGTGCCTCCCAGTTCCCCCCAGTTTGATCCCAGTTCACTCCCAGTTCCCCCCAGTTTGTTCCCAGTGCCTCCCAGTTCCCCCCAGTTTGTTCCCAGTGCCTCCCAGTTCCCCCCAGTTTGATCCCAGTGTCTCCATTTCTCTCCCCAGTTCCCCCCAGTTCACTCCCAGTTTGGTCCCAGTTTGATCCCAGTGTCCCCATTTCCCCCCAGTTCGCTCCCAGTTCCCCCCAGTTTGATCCCAGTGCCTCCCAGTTCCCCCCAGTTTGTTCCCAGTGCCTCCCAGTTCCCCCCAGTTTGTTCCCAGTGCCTCCCAGTTCCCCCAGTTTGATCCCAGTGTCTCCATTTCTCTCCCCAGTGTCTCCCAGTTTGCTCCCAGTTCGTGTCCGGTGTCTCTCCATGGCCCCGGGGGTGGCCCGGGGGTCCCCGGGGGTCCCGGGGGGGTCCCCGGGGGTCTCCGGGGGGGTCCCGGGGGGGTCCCCGCAGGATTTGGGGTCCCTGCGGCTGCAGCGGGTGGGGGAGGGGCAGCGGATCCTGCACCTGCAGCTGCACCGGCCCCGGAAACGGAACGCGCTGGACCTGCAGTGCTGGAGGTACTGGGGAAACTGGGAGCACTGGGAGGGACTGGGGGGGACTGGGAGGGGAATGGGGGGGACTGGGGGGACACTGGGGGGGACTGGGGGTGAACTGGGAGGGGAATGGGGGGGACTGGGAGGGACTGGGGGGCACTGGGAGGGAATGGGGGGGACTGGGAGGGACTGGGGGTGAACTGGGAGGGACTGGGACAGAGTTGGGGGGGACTGGGAGGAGATTGGGGGGCACTGGGGGGACACTGGGAGGGACTGGGACAGAGTGGAGGGGGACTGGGGGGAACTGGGGGACACTGGGAGGGACTGGGGGGGGACTGGGAGGGGAATGGGGGGCACTGGGGGGTACTGGGAGGGACTGGGGGTGAACTGGGAGGGACTGGGACAGAGTGGGGGGGGACTGGGAGGAGATTGGGGGGCACTGGGAGGGAACTGGGAGGGAACTGGGAGGGAAATGGGGGGGGATGGGGGGGGATGGGGGGGGATGGGGGACACTGGGGGGGACTGGGAGGGACTGGGAGGAGAATGGGGGGCACTGGGAGAGGCTGGGGGGGAACTGGGGGGCACTGGGAGACACTGGGGGGCACGGGGGGGGACTGGGAGGGACTGGGAAGGGAATGGGGAGGGGAATGGGGGGCAGTGGGAAGGATTGGGGGGAACTGGGGGCACTGGGAGGGACTGGGGGGGACTGGGGGGGGAATGGGGGGGACTGGGAGGAGAATGGGGGGCACTGGGAGGGGCTGGGGGGGAACTGGGGGGCACTGGGAGACACTGGGGGGCACGGGGGGGGACTGGGAGGGACTGGGAGGGAGATGGGGGGGAATGGGGGGCACTGGGAAGGGACTGGGGGGCACTGGGAGGCACTGGGAGGGACTGGGACAGAGTGGGGGGGGACTGGGAGGAGATTGGGGGGCACTGGGGGGACACTGGGAGGGAACTGGGAGGGACTGGGAGGGAAATGGGGGGGAATGGGGGACACTGGGGGGGACTGGGAGGGAACTGGGAGGGACTGGGAGGAGAATGGGGGACACTGGGAGGGGCTGGGGGGAACTGGGGGCACTGGGAGGGACTGGGGGGGACTGGGAGGGAAATGGGGGGGACTGGGATAGGAATGGGGGGGGACTGGGGGACACTGGGAGGGACTGGGGGGGAATGGGAGGGGACTGGGACAGAGTGGGGGGGGACTGGGAGGAGAATGGGGGGCACTGGGAGGGGCTGGGGGGGAACTGGGGGGTACTGGGAGACACTGGGGGGCACGGGGGGGGACTGGGAGGGAAATGGGGGGGGAATGGGGGGCACTGGGAAGGGACTGGGGGGAACTGGGGGCACTGGGAAGGACTGGGGGGGAATGGGAGGGGAATAGGGGGGGAATGGGGGGGGAATGGGGGGACTGGGGAGGACTGGGCGGGACTGGGGGGGACTGGGAGGGAACTGGGAAGGGAATGGGGAGGGGAATGGGGGGCACTGGGAAGGATTGGGGGGAACTGGGGGCACTGGGAGGGACTGGGGGGGACTGGGGGGACTGGGAGAGGAATGGGGGGCACTGGGAGGGGACTGGGAGGGAATGGGGGGACTGGGAGGGGAATGGGGGGGACTGGGGGGGGACTGGGGGGGAACTGGGAGGGAACTGGGATGGATTGGGAGAAGCTGGGATGGACTGGGACACGCTGGTGTCCATACTGGTGGTTACTGGTGTCCCCAGTGTCCGTACTGGTGTTAACTGGTGTTAACTGGTTGTTACTGGTGTTTACTGGGTGTTACTGGTGTTAACTGGTTGTTACTGGTGTTAACTGGTTGTTACTGGTGTTTACTGGTTGTTACTGGTTGTTACTGGTGTTTACTGGTGTTTACTGGTGTTTACTGGTCGTTACTGGTGTTTACTGGTGTTTACTGGTGTCCCCGGTGTCCCCAGTGCCTGTACTGGTGTCCATACTGGTTGTTAGTGGTTGTTACTGGTGTTAACTGGTTGTTACTGGTGTTAACTGGTTGTTACTGGTGTTAACTGGTGTTTACTGGTGTTTACTGGTTGTTACTGGTGTTAACTGGTTGTTACTGGTGTTTACTGGTTGTTACTGGTTGTTACTGGTGTTTACTGGTGTTTACTGGTGTTTACTGGTCGTTACTGGTGTTTACTGGTGTTTACTGGTGTCCCCGGTGTCCCCAGTGCCTGTACTGGTGTCCATACTGGTTGTTACTGGTGTTTACTGGTGTTAACTGGTTGTTACTGGTGTTTACTGGTGTTAACTGGTTGTTACTGCTGTTTACTGGTGTTTATTGGTGTTAACTGGTTGTTACTGGTGTTAACTGGTTGTTACTGGTTGTTACTGGTGTTTACTGGTGTTTACTGGTGTTAACTGGTTGTTACTGGTGTTAACTGGTTGTTACTGGTGTTTACTGGTGTTTACTGCTGTTTCCTGGTTGTTGCTGGTGTTTACTGGTGTTTACTGGTGTTTACTGGTGTTAACTGGTTGTTACTGGTGTTTACTGCTGTTAACTGGTGTTAACTGGTTGTTACTGGTGTTAACTGGTGTTTACTGGTGTTAACTGGTTGTTACTGGTGTTAACTGGTTGTTACTGGTGTTAACTGGTTGTTACTGGTGTTTACTGGTGTTTACTGGTGTTTACTGGTTGTTACTGGTGTTAACTGGTGTTTACTGGGGTCCCCGGTGCCTGTACTGGTGTCCATACTGGTTGTTAGTGGTTGTTACTGGTGTTAACTGGTTGTTACTGGTGTTTACTGGTGTTAACTGGTTGTTACTGGTGTTTACTGGTGTTTACTGGTTGTTACTGGTGTTTACTGGTGTTTACTGGTCGTTACTGGTGTCCCAGGGAGCTCCGGGAGAGTTTCCAGGCCCTGGCCCAGGACCCCTCGTGCCGAGCAATCGTCGTGTCCGGAGCCGGCAGCGCCTTCTGTGCTGGTCAGACTGGGAGCACTGGGAGCACTGGGAATGCACTGGGAATGCACTGGGAATGCACTGGGAACACTGGGAATGCACTGGGGGGTACTGGGAGCACTGGGAGCACTGGGAGCACTGGGAAGGGGGTACTGGGAGCACTGGGAATGCACTGGGAACACTGGGAACACTGGGAACGGGGTACTGGGAGCACTGGGAACACTGGGAACACTGGGAACACTGGGAACGGGGTACTGGGAGCACTGGGAGCACTGGGAGCACTGGGAGCACTGGGAATGCACTGGGAGCACTGGGAACGGGGTACTGGGAGCACTGGGAGCACTGGGAATGCACTGGGAATGCACTGGGAACACTGGGAACGGGGTACTGGGAGCACTGGGAGCACTGGGAACACTGGGAACACTGGGAATGCACTGGGAGCACTGGGAATGCACTGGGAGCACTGGGAGCACTGGGAATGCACTGGGAGCACTGGGAATGCACTGGGAGCACTGGGGGGTACTGGGAGCACTGGGAGCACTGGGAGCACTGGGAATGCACTGGGGGGGCACTGGGAACACTGGGAATGCACTGGGGGGTACTGGGAGCACTGGGGGGTACTGGGAGCACTGGGAGCACTGGGAACACTGGGAGCACTGGGAGCACTGGGAACACTGGGAGCACTGGGAACACTGGGAACACTGGGAGCACTGGGAACGGGGTACTGGGAACACTGGGAACACACTGGGGGGTGAGACTGGGAACACTGGGAATGCACTGGGAGCACTGGGAGCACTGGGAGCACTGGGAATGCACTGGGGGGTACTGGGAATACTGGGAGCACTGGGAGCACTGGGAACGGGGTACTGGGAACAGTGGGAGCACTGGGAGCACTGGGAGCACTGGGAACACTGGGAGCACTGGGAATGCACTGGGGGGTACTGGGAGCACTGGGAATGCACTGGGGGGTACTGGGGGGGTACTGGGAGCACTGGGAACACTGGGAGCACTGGGAGCACTGGGAACGGGATACTGGGAACACTGGGAACGGGGTACTGGGAACACTGGGAATGCACTGGGAATGGGGTACTGGGAGCACTGGGAATGCACTGGGGGGTACTGGGAACACTGGGAACGGGGTACTGGGAATACTGGGAGCACTGGGAAGGGGGTACTGGGAGCACTGGGGGGATACTGGGGGGTACTGGGGGGGTTACTGGGAACACTGGGGGATACTGGGGGTTACTGGGAGCACTGGGGGGATACTGGGGGGTACTGGGGGGGTTACTGGGAGCACTGGGAGGATCCCAGTAACCCCCCCGTGCCCCCCCAGGGATCGACCTGTCTGACCTGGGCTCGGTGTTCGCCGGTGACGCCGAGGATGATGATGATGGTGGTGCCGGTGACGCCGCTCGGCGCGCCTGGAAACTGAGGCAGCGAATCCTGGAGTTCCAGGAGAGCTTCACCGCCATGGAAAAGGTGGGGGAGGGGCGGGGGGAGGGGGGGAGGGGCAGGGGGGACCCTCGGGACCCCTCCCCCACCCCCCTGACCCCTCCCCCCCTCCCCCACCCCAGTGCCCCAAACCCGTCATCGCCGCCGTGCACGGAGCCTGCGTCGGAGCCGGTGAGGAGGAGGAGGAGGAGGGGATGGGATGAAGATGAGGATGGGAATGAGGATGGGATGAGGATGAGGATGAAGATGAGATGGGATGAAGATGAGGATGAGGATGCGAATGAGGATGGGATGGGATGGGATGGGATGGGACAGGGAGGAGGAGGAGGATGGGGATGAAGATGAGGATGGGATGGGATGGGACAGGGAGGAGGAGGAGGAGGAGGAGGATGGGGATGAAGATGAGGATGGGATGAAGATGAGGATGAAGATGGGATGGGATGAGGAGGATGAAGATGAGGATGGGATGAAGATGAGGATGAGGATGGGATGGGATGAGGAGGATGAAGATGAGGAGAGGATGAAGATGGGATGGGATGAAGGTGAAGATGAGGATGAGGATGGGATGAAGATGAGGATGGGGTTGAAGATGAGATGAAGATGAGATGAAGATGAGGATGGGATGGGATGAGGAGAATGAGGATGAGGATGGGATGAAGATGAGGATGGGGTTGAAGATGAGATGAAGATGAGGATGGGAATGATGGGATGGGATGGGATGAGGAGAATGAGGATGAGGATGAAGGTGAGGATGAGGATGGGATGGGATGAGGAGGATGGAGATGAGGATGAGGATGAAGGTGAGGATGAGGATGAAGATGATGAGGGTGAGAGGAGGATGAAGGTGCGGATGGGATGAAGGTGGGGATGGGATGAGGATGAAGATGATGAGGATGAGATGAGGATGAGGATGGGATGGGGAAAAGGATGAAGATGAGGATGAAGATGAGGGTGAGAATGAGGATGAAGATGAGGATGGGGATGAGGATGAAGATGAGGATGGGGACGGGGATGAAGATGAGGATGGGGAGGGGGATGAAGATGAGGATGAAGATGGGGATGAAGGTGAGGATGGGATGAGGATGAAGATGAGGATGGGGATGAAGATGAGGATAGGGACGGGGATGAAGATGAGGATATGATGAAGATGATGGGGATGAGGATGAAGATGAAGGAGCTCCCCTCTCCCAGGTGTGGATCTGATCTCAGCCTGTGACATTCGCCTCTGCTCCCAGGACGCTTTCTTCCAGGTCAAGGTGGGACATGAGGGGACCCCGGGACCCCCCAAATGCCCCCGGGACCCCCCAAATGCCCCCGGGACCCCCCAAATGTCCCCAAGACCCCCCCAAATGTCCCCGAGACCCCCCCAAATGTCCCCAGGACCCCCCAAATGTCCCCAGGACCCCCCCAAATGTCCCCGAGACCCCCCAAATGTCCCCAGGACCCCTCAAATGTCCCTGAGACCCCCCAAATGTCCCTGAGACCCCCCAAATGTCCCCGGGACCCCCCCAAATGTCCCTGAGACCCCCCAAATGTCCCCGGGACCCCCCAAATGTCCCTGAGACCCCCCCAAATGTCCCTGAGACCCCCCAAATGTCCCTGAGACCCCCCAAATGTCCCCAGGACCCCCCAAATGTCCCCAGGACCCCCCAAATGCCCCCAGGACCCCCCAAATGTCCCCAAGACCCCCCAGATGTCCCTGGGACCCCCCAAATGTCCCCAGGACCCCTCAGGTGTGCCCGGGACCCCCCAAATGTCCCTGAGACCCCCCAAATATCCCTGGGACCCCCCAAATGTCCCTGGGACCCCTCAAATGTCCCCAAGACCCCCCCAAATGTCCCCGAGACCCCCCAAATGTCCCTGGGACCCCCCAAATGTCCCCGGGACCCCCCAAATGTCACTGGGACCCCCCCCAAATGTCCCCAGGACCCCCCCAGTGTCCTCCCAGTGTCACCCGTGCCCTCCCAGTGTCCCCCAGTGTCTCCAGTGTCCTCCCAGTGTCCCCCAGTATTCCCAGTGTCCCCCCAGTATCCCCAGTACCCCCCCAGTACCCCCCAGTCCCCCCCCAGTGTCCCCCCAGTATCCCCCAGTCCCCCCCCAGTCCCCCCCAGTACCCCCCAGTATCCCCAGTACCCCCCCAGTACCCCCCCAGTACCCCCCCAGTATCCCCAGTCCCCCCCCAGTGTTCCCCCAGTACCCCCCAGTATCCCCAGTACCCCCCCAGTGTCCCCCCAGTGTCCCCCCAGTACCCCCCAGTACCCCCCAGTATCCCCAGTATCCCCAGTGTCCCCCAGTCCCTCCCAGTCCCTCCCAGTCCCCCCAGTATCCCCAGTATCCCCACAGGAGGTGGACATGGGGCTGGCGGCCGACGTGGGGACCCTGCAGCGCCTCCCCAAAATCGTGGGGAGCCAGAGGTGGGTGGGGGGGGAGGGGCACAGGACCCCCCTCCCCGGGACCCCCCTGACCCCTCTGTGACCCCCTGAGACCCCCTGGGACCCCCCTGAGACCCCCCTGGGACCCCCTGAGACCCCCTGGGACCCCCCTGGGACCCCCTGAGACCCCCCTGAGACCCCCCTGGGACCCTCCTGAGCCGCGGGACCCCTGGGACCCCCTGGGACCCCCCTGGGACCCCCCTGAGACCCCCTGGGACCCCCGGGACCCCCATGAGACCCCCTGGGACCCCCCTGAGACCCCCCTGAGACCCCCGGGACCCCCCTGAGACCCCCAGGACCCCCCAGGACCCCCCTGAGACCCCCCTGGGACCCCCTGAGACCCCCCTGAGACCCCCAGGACCCCCCTGAGACCCCCCTTACCGCAGCCTGGTGACCGAGCTGGCTTTCACCGCCCGTGTGATGAGAGCCCCCCTGACCCCCTGAGACCCCCCTGGGACCCCTGGGACCCCCTGAGACCCCCCTGAGACCCCCCTGAGACCCCCAGGACCCCCCTGAGACCCCCCCCCATTCCCAGCCTGGTGACCGAGCTGGCTTTCACCGCCCGTGTGATGAGAGCCCCTGGGACCCCCTGAGACCCCCGGGACCCCCTGAGACCCCCTGGGACCCCCCTGGGACCCCCTGGGACCCCCTGAGACCCCCGGGACCCCCTGAGACCCCCTGGGACCCCCCTGAGACCCCCTGGGACCCCCCAGGACCCCCGGGACCCCCCAGGACCCCCCAGGACCCCCCTGAGACCCCCTGGGACCCCCTGGGACCCCCCTGGGACCCCCTGAGACCCCCCCATTTCCAGCCTGGTGAACGAGCTGGCTTTCACCGCCCGTGTGATGAGAGCCCCTGGGACCCCCTGGGACCCCCTGGGACCCCCTGAGACCCCCGGGACCCCCTGGGACCCCCTGGGACCCCCCTGAGACCCCCTGAGACCCCCTGGGACCCCCTGAGACCCCCCTTACCGCAGCCTGGTGAACGAGCTGGCTTTCACCGCCCGTGTGATGAGAGCCCCCCTGACCCCCTGAGACCCCCGGGACCCCCTGAGACCCCCCTGGGACCCCCTGAGACCCCCTGAGACCCCCCCATTCCCAGCCTGGTGAACGAGCTGGCTTTCACTGCCTGTGTGATGAGAGCCCCTGGGACCCCCTGAGACCCCCGGGACCCCCCTGAGACCCCCTGAGACCCCTGGGACCCCCTGGGACCCCCCGAGACCCCCTGAGACCCCCTGAGACCCCCAGGACCCCCTGAGACCCCCCTGAGACCCCCCTGAGACCCCCAGGACCCCCCTGAGACCCCCCCCCCCGTTCCCAGCCTGGTGAACGAGCTGGCTTTCACCGCCCGTGTGATGAGAGCCCCCCTGACCCCCTGAGACCCCCCTGGGACCCCCCGAGACCCCCTGAGACCCCCTGAGACCCCCCTGAGACCCCCCAGGACCCCCCTGAGACCCCCAGGACCCCCCTGAGACCCCCTGAGACCCCCCCCATCCACAGCCTGGTGAACGAGCTGGCTTTCACTGCCCGTGTGATGAGAGCCCCCCTGACCCCCTGAGACCCCCAGGACCCCCTGAGACCCCCTGAGACCCCTGGGACCCCCCTGGGACCCCCTGGGACCCCCCTGAGACCCCCCTGGGACCCCCCTGAGACCCCCGGGACCCCCCTGAGACCCCCCCCATTCCCAGCCTGGTGAACGAGCTGGCTTTCACCGCCCGTGTGATGAGAGCCCCCGAGGCGCTGAGCTGCGGCCTCGTCAGGTGGGCACCCAGAAATGGGTGGGGGGCTCCGGGGGGCACCGGGATTTGGGTGGGGGGCTTGGGGGGGGCACCGGGAAATGGGGGGGGGGGGCACCAGGATTTGGGTGGGGGGCACCCAGAAATGGGTGGGGGGCACCGGGATTTGGGTGGGGGGCTCGTGGGGGCAACAGGAATTGGGTAGGGGGCTCAATTTGGGTGGGGGGCACCAGGATTTGGGTGGGGGGGCACCAGGGTTTGGGTGGGGGGCTTGGGGGGGGCACCAGGATTTGGGTGGGGGGGCACCTGGATTTGGGTGGGGGTCACCAGGATTTGGGTGGGGGGCACCGGGAATTGGGTGGGGGGCACCAGGAATTGGGTGGGGGGGCACCAGAATTTGGGTGGGGGGCACCAGGAATTGGGTGGGGGGCACCAGAAATGGGTGGGGGGCACCGGGATTTGGTTGGGGGGCACCAGGAATTGGGTGGGGGGCACCCAGAAATGGGTGGGGGGGCACCGGGATTTGAGTGGGGGGCACCAGGATTTGGGTGGGGGGCACCGGGGGGCACCGGGAATTGGGTGGGGGGCTCGAGGGGCAGATTTGGGTGGGGGGCTCGATTTGGGTGGGGGGCTCAGGGGGCACCAGAAATTGGGTGGGGGGCTCGAGAGGCATCAGGGTTTGGGTGGGGGGCTCAGGGGGGGCCAGATTTGGGTGGGGGGCTCGCGGGGCAGATTTGGGTGGATTCAGGGTAGGTTCGGGTGGGTATTTGGGGTGAATTTGGGTGAATTTGGGTGAATTTGGGTGAATTTGGGTGGGTGTTTTGAGTGGATATTTTGGGTGAATTCAGGTGGATATTTCAGGTGAATTTGGGTGAATTTGGGGTAATTTCGGGTGAATTTGGGTGTATTTGGGTGGATATTTTGGCTGGATTCAGGGTGAATTTTGGGGTGATTTGGGGTGATTTTGGGGTGATTTTGGGGTGAATTTTGGTGATTTGGGGGTGAATTTTGGGGTGATTTTTGCTGTATATTTTGTCTGGATTCAGGGTGAATTTTGGGGTGATTTGGGGTGGTTTTGGGGTGAATTTTGGGGTGATTTTGGGGTGAATTTTGGGTGATTTTGGGGTGATTTTGTGTGAATTTTGGGGTGATTTTGTGTGAATTTTGGGGTGAATTTTGGGGTGAATTTGTGTGATTTTGGGGTGAATTTTGGGGTGATTTTTGCTGTATATTTTGTCTGGATTCAGGGTGAATTTTGGGGTGAATTTGTGTAATTTTGGGGTGATTTTGGGGTGGTTTTGGGGTGAATTTTGGGGTGATTTTGGGGTGAATTTGGGGTGATTTTGGGGTGATTTTGTGTGAATTTTGGGGTGATTTTGTGTGAATTTTGGGGTGAATTTTGGGGTGATTTTGTGGTGATTTTGGGGTGAATTTGTGTGATTTTTGTGTGATTTTGGGTGATTTTGTCTGTATTTTGCGTGTCCCCAGCCGGGTGCTGCCGGACAAGGAGTCCCTGCTGGAGGTGGCCCTGGAGGTGGCCGCGGCCATCGCCGCCCGCAGCCCCGTGGCCGTGCAGGGAACCAAACTCAACCTCGTCTACTCCAGGGACCGGCCCGTCAGCGAGGGGCTGCAGCACGTGGTGAGAGACCCCTCCCCAAAAATACACACAGACCCCCAAAACACACAGAGAGACCCCCAAAAATACACAGAGAGACCCCCAAAAACTGACAGACCCCTCCCCAAAAATACACAGAGAGACCCCCAGAAACTGAGACCCCTCCCCAAAAATACACAGAGAGACCCCTCCCCAAAAACAGAGAGACCCCCCCAAAATACACAGAGACCCCCAAAAACACACAGACCCCTCCCCAAAAACTCACAGACCCCCCAGAAACTGAGAGACCCCTCCCCAAAAATACACAGAGACCCCCAAAACACACAGAGACCCCCAAAACACACAGACCCCTCCCCAAAAACACACAGAGAGAGCCCTCCCCAAAAACAGAGAGACCCCCAAAACACACAGAGAGACCCCTCCCCAAAAATACACAGAGAGACCCCCAAAAATACACAGAGAGACCCCCAAAAACTGACAGGCCCCTCCCCAAAACACACAGAGAGACCCCTCCCCAAAAACAGAGAGACCCCCCAAAAACTGACAGACTCCTCCCCAAAAATACACAGAGAGACCCCCAAAAATACACAGAGAGACCCCTCCCCAAAAACAGAGAGACCCCCAAAACACACAGAGAGACCCCCCAAAAATACACAGACCCCTCCCCAAAAATACACAGAGAGACCCCAAAAATACACAGAGAGACCCCCCAAAAATACACAGACCCCTCCCCAAAAATACACAGAGAGACCCCTCCCCAAAACGAGAGAGACCCCCAAAACACACAGAGAGACCCCCCAAAAATACACAGACCCCTCCCCAAAAACACACAGAGACCCCCAGAAACTGAGACCCCTCCCCAAAAATACACAGAGAGACCCCCAAAAATACACAGAGACCCCCAAAAATACAGAGACCCCTCCCCAAAAATACACGGGACCTTCCCCAAAACACACAGAGAGACCCCCAAAAATACACAGAGAGACCCCTCCCCAATAACACACCCCCAAAAACAGACCCCTCCCCAAAAACTGACAGACCCCTCCCCAAAAATACACAGAGAGACCCCCAAAAATACACAGACCCCTCCCCAAAAACAGACCCCCAAAACCTGACAGACCCCTCCCCAAAAAAACTGGGATCGTCCCTAAAAACACACGGGACCCTCACCTGTGTCCCCTGTCCCTGTCCCCGTCCCCTGTCCCCATCCCCTGTCCCCATCCCCTGTCCCCTGTCCCCTGTGTGTCCCCTGTGTCCCCTGACTGTCCCCTGTGTGTCCCCTCATGTCCCCGGTGTCCCCTGTGTGTCCCCTGTGTCCCCAATGTCCCTGGTGTCCCCTGTGTGTCCCCTGTGTGTCCCCTGTGTCCCCTGTGTCCCCAATGTCCCCTGTGTCCCCTGTGTCCCCTGTGTGTCCCCTGTGTCCCCTGTGTCCCCAATGTCCCCTGTGTCCCCAATGTCCCCTGTGTGTCCCCTGTGTCCCCTGACTGTCCCCTGTGTCCCCCTGTGTCCCCTGTGTGTCCCCTGTGTGTCCCCTGTGTGTCCCCAATGTCCCCTGTGTCCCCTGTGTGTCCCCTGTGTGTCCCCTGTGTGTCCCCAATGTCCCCAATGTCCCCTGTGTGTCCCCTGTGTGTCCCCAATGTCCCCTGTGTGTCCCCAATGTCCCCTGTGTCCCCAATGTCCCCTGTGTGTCCCCTGTGTGTCCCCTGTGTCCCCGGTGTGTCCCCAATGTCCCCAATGTCCCCAATGTCCC